>NC_079416.1:8825843-8830843 GCF_026213295.1 Gadus chalcogrammus | reverse complement strand
ACACACACGCACGCACGCACGCACGTGTGTATTTTTCCAACCTATCTATCCCCCTATCTCTCCATCTTCTCCATCTAAATATATCTATCTCACTATCTCTCTCTCTCCCTCCCCATGCCTTCCTGTGTCCTCTCTAGCTGAAATAATGAGAGTATACCAGAGAGCAGCGGAGTGATGGCGCGATCGATGGGAGTGAGCGAGATAGGGAGAGAGAGAGAGGGCGAGAGAGCACCATGGGGAGGGGGGGGGGGGGGGGGGGAGAGAGCGAGCCAGCCAGCCAGCCAGAGGACAAAAGGCGTGTGATGAGGGAGTAGAGGTGGGAGCAGAGAGAGGGAAAAAAGAAGAGGCCACTAATTTAATGTTTCATAACCGTACAGATACTCCTAGTCCAACGGCTATGATCGACCAAAGAGCCAGACTGCCCTCTGTCAGAAATGTATTTGTTTTCAGGGGTTGACTTCTAATTGCATGATATTCTCATTTAAACCACAAACACTTCCAAATGTGCATGTACATTTGGCGTCTGTGTGTGTGTGTGTGTATATGTATGTATATATATATATAGATATATATACACACACACACACACACACACACACACACACACACACACACACACACACACACACACACACACACACACACACACACACACACACATTGTAATTCTAATCTTACATAGATATTGTCACATATCAAACCATGTTACTAAGCCTTAAAATTGAATCAGTGCTCCCAGACCACTCAAATAGGGTTTCCCTTTAATGCTTCCGCATTTCCTAACACACACTCACTCTGTAGTGTCCTCACGCGTTCGATCAGGTCGGGCTCCTCCTGGAGCAGCGAGCCTCTGGTCCGTAGAGTAGCGTCTCTCTGCAGACCGGAGCCAGCCGCAAGTGGGCGGACCCCTGCAAGTGGGCGGGGCTACAGGCGAAAGGGGCTCGTTCGTTCTCCGATTTGATCGCTGAATCAGCGACATCTAAGAAAACCGAACAACATGTCAAGAAGGCGAGGAAATGGAATCAAGGTAATTTAAAGTTGTGACGATAATATGTTTTCTTTGTCTTATGAATTTAATAATGCGAATGACTAGTAGCCATTGCAAGCTAAAACATTGCAAGTAAGATTCAAAGGGAATGCAGTGTAGTTGGCTAAATTAATCTTCAGGGGTGGATATGGTTGCCGGTCACCTAAATGTTACTCACGTGTGTTTCCTTTTCTGTTCAAGCAGGAGCCCAGCCCATGAGGGTGATGGGGACAAGGACCTCTTCTTTGTTCTCTTTGAGTACAAGCCATGGAGCCTTTTTTAGACACCTGTGTAAAGGTTCAGAATCTCCAAATAAAATGCATGTTTCGGGGTACCCTGTGTGGGAAATAAACTTGCAGTGAATTTGATTTGTTTTTGTTGTGCGTTCTGTTCAGAGATGCATCTCAGTTAAAAGGCACATATTTCATAAAACTTACCAGGGTTAAATACAATCAAGATTTTGTAACAGCTCCAAAGTAAAATAGTTGTGAGGCAAACATGTTATACATTATAACGCTGTAATTGAGAAAAAAATAAATAAAAAATAGTTCAACCATTATAATTATTATAATTATAAAAAACGGCAAGTTGTGTTATTTGAAATCAAATTAAATGTATCCTACGCTGCAGAGAATTTCAGAGATGTCCCACCGTTATTTTGACAAGGTTTTTTCTTCTCAAAAAGCTCTGCCCACTCGCGGAGCCCTCTCACTAGCAAGAGCAATATTAGCCCCTCATTCTTGGTCTGGTCATACATACTTGGAGCCGTAAGTAACTGCCGTATGGATCACCACCAAGGGAGCAGCCAGGGCCAACTGGGAGGCATTTGTGTGTGTGTGTGCGTGTGCCCAACATCGAGACCTTCCAATGGCTTTGGGTGGCGGGTTTCGCCCTGTCAATAACTTTCAATAAGCGTGTGTATGTCCGTTGAGAGCTGGGGGGATGGGGGAAGACAGGCCATGTGTCGGAGCTAATGTACATCACAGCCAGCACACGGGGGATTCTCTGAAGATCCACAGATGATCGCTCCTAGTTTCTTCTTTAACAGACTGTTGGGTGTGGTGGAAAAGAATGTATGCATAAATGAAATTGTATCTGGTGAAAAATAATGCGCTTCTCATTCCTGTTTATTGCTTGATGGTGTGGGGTTAGATTAGATTTCAATTAAATATAGAAGCACATCTATTCTCTGCAGCAGTGGCTGAACCCAGACACCCCGGGAGATTTTGCTGCATATAAGACACTGAGTTTCATCATGACGGCTTGTCAAAATGTCATCATCGGTATTGCATGTAATCAAATAAAAAATACATGTATGTTTTAATAATGGCGAGAGTGGCATTGTATCGGAGAAAAACCTTTTGTGGAATTATTTTATATTTGTTCCCATTTTGATCTGATGGACGTGTTTCCCAGCAGTGTTGTTGATAATGGTATACTCTTCCCTCCCTACCCCCTTACCGACTCCCCAAGGTCTCTAGCACTGTCACGCTGGAGGGCAAAGGTCAGCTGAAGTTCACCGTGGGCAAGTGGAGCCCCCACCACAACTGCAGCCAGCTGGCCACCGCCAACGACACGGCCATTCGGGGCTGGGACCTACGGACCATGAGGTGAGCAATGGCACCCAACACACACTTAGCCGGAGTCAAAAAAAAACAACGAATTCACCTTAAAGGACTCCACCCAAACCTTCTTTACAGTTTACAGTTTGGTCATCCTTGTTGGTCAACCAAAATTGATTTGTTACGTTGAGATTGTGGCACCAGCAAATCTCTAAACCAATCAGAAACGGCTTATGCTATACACTGTTTTGGTACTATCCCAGCTGTTGGATCTTGTGTTTGTGCTTCCCTTTAACGTCGCTTATAATCGCTTAAGGTATGAGTTTTTCTGTTTTTACATCAGTGATTGTATCATCGCTTCCCCAGGTGAAAGCAGACTTGGAAGTTGTGAACTTCAAATCCTCACCCTCACCCAGTCCCACCTTGCACTCCGTATGTGTTGTGTTTTTCACGTGATGTCTATTGTTTTGTTATAGTGAATACCCTTGCGATTCTGTGTTCTCTGTGTGTGCCTTTTTTCATTTTGTTGTCAGGTGATAAGAGTGAGTGTGTGTGTGTGTGTGTGTGTGTGTGTGTGTGTGTGTGTGTGTGTGTGTGTGTGTGTGTGTGTGTGTGTGTGTGTGTGTGTGTGTGTGTGTGTGTGTGTGTGTGTGTGTGTGTGTCAGAGAGGGGTGGGGGAGGTACTGAGTGTGTGCGTGATAGAGAGTCGGCTCTGCTTGAAGAATAATAATCACCCTACCCGATCGATAGCCACCATAACGGCAAAGTGCTGGCAAGAGATGGGGCACGGGATGGAGTGTGAGAGAGTGAGAGAGGTGAAAGAGAGAGTGGGAGAGCATGAGAGTCAGAGTGAGAGTGGGAGAGATTGAGAGAGGGAGAAAAAGAGGGAGAGAGAGGTTGAGAAGGGGGCTGAGTGAAAAGGGACAGGGAGAGTAATAAAGAGAGAAAGAGGGGCTTTGGAAGACAAATTTAGACCTTTGGCATACAATAAAACAAAGAGAAGCCAGTAGGGGGAGCAACATACTGTAGTTTCAGAAATGATCAAATTTGCCCTATGTTGATCCAATTGGAAATTCTCAGCAACATTGGGTCCATACATTTTCACAAGAAACTCCAAAAATGTAGCAGATCATGAAGGGACTAGCATTGTATTACCTCATTATACTACTGCATTGCATTGCATGATTGCTTTGCAGGTTGAATTAAAGCGGCGAAAAATAGATCATAAAGCCATCTCATTGTTCTCTCCTCTCAGTGGTGGGCTTGGTCATTAGATACAAGGTGTTGTGTGGTTAACATTACTTTCAACTGCATTATAAGTTACATGAGTTAAAGCAGCAGTAGGCACGATTTTAGAGGAAATGTTGCTAAACTACAAGAATTTTAAAATGCCCTAAGCCCTTCACACCACATATGTCCAATCTTGCAAGTGCAGGTCAGCGTAGTTGAGCAGGGAAAGGCAACCAGGAGTTTGACTTTGTCGAGAACTTTCCTGATTGGCTAGCCTTGATTAGTTGTTTCTTGGCTGGTTTGGGTGAAAATTGTGACCGCCTATAAGAGACAAACATATATCTTAATTATTTTGAAGAGCATTGGATCTTTAGATATCTGCTGTAATGTGTAATTTGATAATTCTGACAGAATTATTTTGAGAGATATTGACCACTGTGTGTGTGTGTGTGTGTGTGTGTGTGTGTGTGTGTGTGTGTGTGTGTGTGTGTGTGTGTGTGTGTGTGTGTGTGTGTGTGTGTGTGTGTGTGTGTGTGTGTGTGTGTGTGTGTTTTTGCATGCACACATGTTGGCTGAGGGCAGAGGTTTTGGATCAAGTGCATGTAAGTGTGAATAAGCACAGTGAGTCATGTGAGTGTGTGTCTATATGAGTTAAGGACTTGCGTGTGACAAGCTTGCTCTCTGCTCTCTTGTGTTGGCTTCCACCACACTGTGTGTGCATATCTTCAATGCATCTAGCTTTATTGTGTGTGTGTGTGTGTGTGTGAGAGAGAGAGTGTGTGTTTGCGCCAGCTGTGGCAGCAACTCAGCACGCTCTGCTGGCTCTTCAGACAACCTCTGTGGTATACCCACACATGTGCACATTCGAACCACCCACACACACACACACATACAGAGCGATTAAAAAACACATATGTATGCATACAAACAATGACAGAAACACCATGACGTGCGCAGCACACAAATACAGTGCACACCCACTAGGAATACAAAAGCATGCATGCCTACGCTTCAAATCCCAAGGAACACATCTCTCTCTCTGTCTCTCATCTCCTGACTTATCCTCTTCTCTTCCTGCCCCTCCACCCCACCCCACCTCTCCTTCCTACCTCCTCCTCTCTCCCCTCTCATCTATTCCTATGTTCCCTCATTCCCTCCTTCTCTCCCCTCATGTATTCCGC
>NC_079416.1:8808343-8820843 GCF_026213295.1 Gadus chalcogrammus | reverse complement strand
TAGCTGCTGGTGGCATGCGACGAGGCCGCAGCGCGGCGTGTCGCGTTTCACTCTGCTGCACACAGAGCGCTCAACGGCAAGGTGTTGTTGGGCTAACAAATATATATGGTATAGCAAAGAACAAAACGGAGGAGGAAGGGGAAATAAATGGGGACGTTAAAACGCCTAAAAGACTCTAGAGCTTAGAATTAAGAGAAAGTCAGAGAAACTAAAAGTAGGAAATGTTTAGAAGAGAGGCTTGAACGTAGTTTAGAGCAAGAAGGACAAGATGAGCCAAAAAAAATGCCGGGAGAGTTGGAAGGGTGAGGAGGAATCTCAGGGATGGGAGGAGCAAAGGAGGAAGGAGAAGTTTGTAATAATGGAAAGATTCAAGGGATGGACAAAGAACAGGACCGTGTCCTGCTTCTCCTGGCTTTCATGCACTGCTTTGTCGACCGTTTGTTTGCCATGTGTGTCTGTGTGAGCCTCCATAGTCACAGGTTGGATTGTATTTTATTGTTTTTTTACCAAGCAAGGCCTTTGCTGACGGAGGCAAGCTTTGATTGAGCTCACGAACGCTCTTGCTCGCGTCGGCCTGTGTGAGGCGTTCCCAGGAATCTCTTGTTTGTGCTCTCTTCCCACTCTGGCCTTCTCTCCCTGTCTTTTCGGTATCTCTCGTCTGGTCCCCTACTCCGTCATGCCGGCCCCCCCAACTCGTTCCCTCCCTTCTAGCCCCGGCCTCCTCATCTTTCTTTTCCACTCCATGCTGCCACCCCAACGTCTCTTTATCGCCTGTCATCTCCCTTCTCTCGCCCTCGCACTCTCGGTCTCTCACCCATGCCGCCTCCATATTTCTCTCCTCCATTCTGTTCTTGCTCCTCCACTTCCCAGAGGTATGCTCTCTCTCTCTCTCTCTCTCTCTCTCTCCCTCTCTCTCTTTCTTTCTCTCTCTCTCTCTCTCTCTCTCTCTCTCTCTCTCTCTCTCTCTCTCTCTCTCTCTCTCTCTCTCTCTCTCTCTCTCTCATATTAAATAACCATTGGTCAATTATTTGGCTAAGTTTCATTGTTGAACACTGAAGGAATTTGATCAAGAGTTGGAAAAACATTTTGTCAAGTGTTAAAAATAAAATAAAATTCTCTCTCTCTCTCTCTCTCTCTCTCTCTCTCTCTCTCTCTCTCTCTCCTCTCTTCTCTCCTTTCTCTCTCTCTCTTTCTCTCTCTCTCTCTCTCTCTCTCTCTCTCTCTCTCTCTCTCTCTCTCTCTCTCTCTCTCTCTCTTTCTCTCTTTCTCTCCATCTATTCACCCATCTCTCCCTCTCTGTTCTCCAGTCAGATCTACTGCATAGAGAACGCCCACGGGCAGCTGGTGCGAGACCTGGACTTCAACCCCAACCGCCAGTACTACCTGGCCAGCTGCGGGGACGACTGCAAGGTGCACTTCTGGGACGTGCGCAACGTCCAGGAGCCCGTCAAGAGCCTGGAGGAGCACTCCCACTGGTGCGTATAGGAGGGCCATGGGGATGATGAAGACGATGATGATGGAGATGTACTGTGTTACACGTACCACAGGCCGTGCTAATCGTCCCTAAGCAGCCCCATCACTCAGCAGAACCTTTAAAAAACCCTAGGCCACCCTAGCCTCGCTCAAATGAAAAAAAAGATCCCTCATCACTGAGTATCACTGCGACATTGATTACAACCATCGATCGCTGTTTGCTTAAGAACCCATGTGAAATGTGCGGACGTAGTGGCAAAACCTGGTATTCATTCAGTGTGGGAAATCCCACAATCTCTTGCGCGCATTAGCACAAGTCGGATGGCTGACTCGACAACAGGGACAGGGGGGCATCTCTGTTGCTAGGCGGTTGCTGCGGCCCCTCTTCTACCGTTTGCGTTTCCTAGGAGTGTATCTACGTTTTCCAAGTTATAGTCAGACCCAATGTATCCAGGAAAACCGATGCAGCAAAAAAATGTGCTTTATTCTGAGACCCGAATTGCCCACCGATATGAGGTCATTTCTTTAGACATCCATTATAGTTGGTGAATGTGGTAGACTCGCAATATTAAACTTAACGGTGTGTTTAACCAGCGTTATTTGAAGGACGGTGATGGTGTAAGGGCCGTGGCCTTGCGGTATGTGTCACCGAAGTGAAGACACTCTCTCTTGTGTTATGCTGCTCCATTCAACAAGGAGGCTCCAGTACGCCCACTAACAGACAGCATTCACAAAAACACAAGCAGACACAAGCTCTGAGTCGACATCGCTGAACTGAGCTGCTGTCCCCTCACAGCGAGAGGAGGCCTTGGGTTTGAACTTGGAACTAAGGGGGGTGGAGGGTCTCGGTAATGCCTTTCCATGTGAATCCCAGTGTTTGAGGCATTCACCACTGCCCACCCATCAAATACATGCCTTCTTGTTAGGGGACAGAGCACTGGATGTCCTGTGAGCTCAACCAGTTAGTACAGGTTAAAGTGCAGGGAAGATCCATCAGGATGATGTAACAAAGATTCACCGCACTCCGGATAATCCGGACACATACTTCTGTGTCATGTGGCAACTTATCTATCGGTCTTACTAGATCCCTCCTCCTTCAACCACAACCTCTCCCTTCTTTCTAGAGCGAGTCTTTTCAGAGAAATCAACTGAGTTCCTGATGTGAAGCTATGAACGTTCAGTTAATGGCGGGGGGAGGGTTATACGTCAGGACGATTCATGGTGGGGGTCATGTCACACGGCCGCAAAGTAACTAAGTAAAGTTACTGTTTCTGAGGCATTATCGGCAAGTTGTCAGCGGCTTTTTAGGGTCTCATAGAATACTTAAGGGTTATGTTTTTTGCAAATATTGTTTCTTTTTAAAGGGATACACACCGCAAATGTGTGTATAAGAAATGACTCCTTCTTACCTGTCCAGTGCCGTTAGTGGGAAATTCCGGCCTTCCTGATTATTGTGGGCAATCATGGTAGTCTGGTTCAAAATGTTTCAATCAAATGTGTGTAAGACCTACCCCCAGAGACATATAAACCAATCAGAGTTATCTTTCCCCGCATTGATATATGATTGGGCTTTTACGGTGCTTTTAAGTGTCTGGAACACCGTCAGTCTGCGCTACGTGGCCCCGGATGGTTATCACAACTGATGGGAAACAAAGTGGTAGAGCGGGATGAACGACAGACCGTTGTTGAACCAAGCATTGAAAATGTTTTCAAAATCAAGCCTGTCCCTTCTTCTCCCGCAGCTGTGATGAACCTGCAGACAATGCTGTGTGGGCCAAGTGGTGTTGTTTTGGTATTTCCCGAAGCGCTATTTTAGGGAGAAAATAGGTGCTTTGAGGTACGATTGAATTTAAATGTACGGCATCAACAGTGTCACCGTCAACTGGAGGATATACGGTCCCTGGCCCTGGGTTGCGGTGGATGCCAGACCCATACTAACTGAAATAGTCTTTTCAGTTCTGTGTTGTTGAGCTTAGGGCAAGGCCGAGAGCTGAACACCATATGCTGCACAAGACATCTGTATGCATGTGCTTGTGTGTGTGTGTGTGTGTGTGTGTGTGCTTGTGTGTGTGTGTTTACACATGTGTGTGTCCTTCCTTATCAGGTGGATGGTGTGCTGCAGCAGTTGCCTAGTTTGGTCCACAGACACATTGGTCGTCTATGCAGCCACATTAACACCCCTAATCTCTCTCTCTTTCCCTCTTTCTCTCTTTTTACAACCTCACTCACTCACTCACTCACTCACTCACTCACTCACTCACTCACTCACTCACTCACTCACTCACTCACTCACTCACTCACTCACTCACTCACTCACTCACTCACTCACTCACTCACTCACTCACTCACTCACTCACTCACTCACTCACTCACACACGCACGCACATGCACACGCACACACACACACACACACACACACCTACACACACACACACGGACACACGCGGACACACTGTTGACGTTATCTACAAAAAGCTAGATGGCGTTCGCAAACATATCTATAACTGTAGATAGCTGCAGATAACATCTCTACTGATAGGAGCTGTGTGTGTGTGTGTGTGTGTGTGTGTGTGTGTGTGTGTGTGTGTGTGTGTGTGTGTGTGTGTGTGTGTGTGTGGGGGTGTGTGTGTGTGTGTGTGGGGGGCGTCAGTGTGTCTGGAACAATGTGTGACTTTGGGACTAAACGTCACATCGATGTTTAATCCCTGTGCGTGAGACTGCTCATCAATGCACAAGGCAGTGTCTTTGCTGTTCTGCTATTCAGTGTGCCTGTGACTTTCCCATGGTGTCTGTGTTAAGGATGTGTGTGCGCATAGTTATCCCCACCGAACTGTATGTGTGTTTGCTGTGTGTGTGTGTGTGTGTGTTTTGTACGTGTCTCAGAGTGTGTCATGTGCCCGTTGCTGCGTTCATTTATTTTTTGCCGGAGCGCAGCCAGGATAGCGCCTCAGGGCTGCTGGGGGTATTAGGGACTATTTTTTAGTGGGGAAGCGGATTAGGGGAGCGCGGGGAGCGGCGTGGCCAGGGCTGATTTTCTGTCAACAGCCCCGGTTATCCTTCAATCCCTCCCTGCGAGGGACTGGGACCGCACTCTATGCTGTGCCCTGGGCTTGGGCACACACACACACACACACAGACACACACTCACACACCACACGCGATCACACAAAATCACACACACACACACCCACATGTTTATCAAAAAGCATGCAGCCACACAGAGCAATGTACAAACATGTAGACGCAGAGAAAGGGAGACAAAGCGAGCAGAACAGAGACAGAGAGGGAGAGAGAGAGACATCACTGGGGTGGGAGGGAGGTGGGTGCAAGACAGAAACTAGTAATCACAGTCCTGATCAGATAGGAGGAGGGAGGAGGAGGGAGAAGGCAGGAGAGAGATATTGCAGTAAAGACGGTGGAGATGGAGATAAATAGAGGAGGGGACGAGAGGATAGGGGAGTTTGAACGGAGGACAGAGGAAGGCACCAAAGGAAGGAAAGACGGAGGCAAAGGGAACCGAAAAAGCAGCTGGGTCGTGGGGGGATTGGGGAAGAGAGAACGAAAGAAAGAAACCAACATAGGCACAATAAGAGTAGCCTTGAGAGGAAATCCTAGTCCACCGAATATATTTAACGGGAAGGTGGCTGGGGAGGGGGCCACGGGGAAAGTGATTAAAGCTGAGGGACATTTATGATGTCTTATGATTCATGATAGCAACTAAAGTGAACTAAATTGTCGTTTTTGTAACGCAGTGCAAAAAAGGTACAGCGACTTCAAGACCATTGTTGTAAGAGAAAGACGGTGGGGTGAGGGGGAGTGAGCGAGGGATCATGCATATGCGTGATTTCTTCACATCTACGTTTGAATGTTTGAATAACCCCGTTTAATCCCATTTAAAGCATTTCTCATATTTCCAGATACGTAAGGACCCTATTCACATCCACATAGAACACCTCTGCGGTATTGCAGGAAGCAGGAAAAAAATAAAATAAAATCAATGCAAAGCTGACTTGATCACCATTTCGAAGATCAGCGCGGCCCGGTGGTTCCCCGGGTAGAGCGCGTACCATTAAGGCCCGGTCCTCACCGCGGCGACGGAGTTAGATTCCCGCCCTATGGTCCTTTGCGGCTTCCCTCCCCTCTCTCTCCCATACCTTACTGTCTTACTCTACAACAAAAAGGATAAAAATAGGGAGAAAATAAAGAAGGGAAATAAAAAGATCAGTCAAATCAAGGAATATTGTCTGGTCTGGACACCGGGAAGGAGCAGAGGGGGCGATCAGGGCAGCCCACACACCAATTACCATCCTCACCTGTGTGTCTGTTTGTCTGGTGGGCCGGCGGTCACAGGGTGTGGAGCGTGCGCTACAACCACAGCCACGACCAGCTGGTGCTGACGGCCAGCAGTGACAGCCGCCTCATCCTCTCCAACATGGTGTCCATCTCCTCGGAGCCCTTCGGCCAGCTGGGGGACGACGAGGAGCTGAGCGACGGCGAGGACGCCCAGCCCAGCGACAAGTGAGCACGCCGCGCCCCCGGGGCCAACGCCACGTCATCGGCGTGGTGTGATGTTTTGTAGAGAGCGTTTGTGGGTGCGAGTCCTCACCTGATGTCCGCGGGTCAGTTTTACGACGGACACAGTCAGGTGGGGTTGGACATTTTTGACACCTTATTTTGATGATCGATAACGCATCGTTTCAATAATAGAGCATATGCTGTCAATAATGTCCGACCTCAGCTATGGATAATGTTTACCTAGCTGGTAGTGGCGTTGGCAATACGGCCCGGCAAACAGACAGAAGCTCCATGTTTCGAACTCATAAAACTTGTATTTCAATTTAGAAGTGAGGAGAGCCCTTGGTGTTTGGATTCCATCAGATTTGGAATGTCAAACCAATCGAACATCTGATCGGACGTTATTTTCCGTTGTTCTAGTTTTGTCCTGGTTTATCGACCGTCATTGCTGTCCTCACTTGATTCTGTCTGTGATCAATGAAATTCCATATTACGCTTTCTTAACTTGTGTTTGTGTGTGTGCCTGCGTGTGCCTGTGTGTGTGCCTGTGTGTGTGCGGGCGCGCCCCCCAGGGTCAAGGAGCCCCTGACGGACAGCGTGGTGTCCACCTACGAGGAGCACGAGGACAGCGTGTACGCGGCCGAGTGGTCCACGGCGGACCCCTGGCTCTTCGCCTCGCTCAGCTACGACGGACGGCTGGTCATCAACAGGGTGCCTCGCGCCCTCAAGTACCGCATCCTGCTCTGAAGGACCGCAGCGTGTGTGTGAGAGAGCGTGTGCGTGACTGCGTGAGTGTGTGAGTGTGTGTGTGATTGAGTATGTGCGTGTCTGACTGTGTGAGTGCGATCGCGTGTCTGTGTGTGTGTGTGTGTCTGTGTGAGTGTGTTTGCCTGTGTGAGTGTGTGTGTGAGAATGCGTGTCTGTAAGTGTGTGCTTGTCTGTTAGTGTGAGTGTGTGTGTGGGAACATTTGTGTGAGAGAGAGAGAGAGATACGGATATTTATCGACTACCATCAGCTACCATTGAAGCATTCATACCTTTTTATTTTGGCAGGTTTTTTGCGACGGCAATGGATGCTGTGGTTGACGCTGCTGCAGACGCGTGTGCATGTGACTTTTATGTTTGTGTGTTCTATTCCAACGTGTTCATCGTGTTGATTATTTGGTCTATTCAGAATAAAATGATTCGTCCGCTGTTCCGATCGAAGTGTCGTGGGCCTTTGTGTTTCCTTCAAGGCATATTTAAATCCGATCTATAATTTTGATCCGCCTGAAACTGAAATTTCGTTCTTTTGTCTTCCCAACTGTTTGTTAAAAAAAAAAAAACAGAACATGCACGGTACGTCGAACTCTATCATCGATCTCTAACTGTCCCCACCAATGCAAAAATATGACATTATATTGCCCAAAATGGTGCAGAAAAAGCCATTTGAAAAGCAAACTAGAGATGTATGAGGTCAACACCGTTGTGGACCGTAAACTCTACAAACTCTGTTGCACATTGGAACCTCTGAAGCCTATTTCAGCTCACCGCTTTCAGACATTTTCTCTTGTCCTCTGATCACTACCTTCCAGCACCCCTTCGTTTCAGTCTCCTATGCCATTCCCCTTCCACCACACACACACACACACACGGTGCTGCCACCCTCACATCAAGTTTGTGTGGCTTTGTCTGTGTGTGTGTGTGTGTGTGTGTGTGTCTGTGCACGTTATGGCTGGTCGATAGTGACGGACCCAGTCCCTGCTATGGCAGACACCATTGACAGGTCTTTTAATTGCAGCTTGACTCTGTGGATCATGCCCAAGTGCACACTGCCACTATAGACATGCATGCATGTGCACGCACACACACACACACACACACACACACACACACAAACACACACACACACACACACACACGCACACGCACACACTTACGTGTGGTGCCAAGGGAGGGGCACAGGCACTTTATTAGCTATGCCAGTCAGAGCGGTGCGGCACGGCGGCTGAATACAGAATGGATTCTGCCATAGAATGCACAAGCGCACACACACACACACACACACACACACACACACACACACACACACACACACACACACACACACACACACAAACAGAGCCCTCATTACCCTGCAGTCAATTATTGAGAGGAGGGATCAGGGCTGTGCGGCAGGGGAGCGGGGGAGGGGTGGGAGGTTGAAAAGGTAACCTTTGAATCACATCACGCTCTGGAAACTTGAAGCCCAGTCTCAGACAAATATATTTAACACGCACGCGCACGCGTCTCTCTGTGTACACTGCCGCAGAACATGACATAATACAAATATCTAATGCATCGGAAAAGAAGGGGCCGATGATTAGATGTATCGATCATCTTTTAACCAAGACCCCACCCCAGCCCCTAACTTCATCTGAACAAAAACACAAATTTGCTGTTAATATTCATCGTTGGGTTGGTGCAGGATCAATTAATCTTCCACCTTTTAATAACGTTGGCGTTTGTTTGCATGCTAATCGATTAAGCCACCTCTTTAGTATTCCTGAACTGCCGTGCCCAGTAATGATCGGAGTGGCGTCAGGACAAATTAAAACTAAGCATGATGCATTGATATCCAATCGGGCCGCGGCAGCAGCAGCAGCAGCAGCAGCCGCTGCCACAGCGATAGCATCCCCCGTCTCACACAAGATCCTCCGATGGCCTCTGACGTCAGACGAAGACGCCAGATCACTGACAGCTCCTCCGTCGAGCTTTACAGAAGATGTGCTATCTTCTGGAAGCCTCTGTGCCCACTGCTTTAGCTCTTTTATAAATCCCCCCGCCTTGTCTTGATTCTTCTTGCCGTGACGTCCGTTCAACTGGTCTCTCATGCTATATTCTAACCTGTCGTTGCCACGGTTTCAGACTCGACGTCAACAACAGCAACGTTCCGGTTATGTCAACCTGGCCGCCAACCCGTCACCCGTCACCTGGGAGAGGGAGGGGCTACCTACAGGCAACATGTCACTACTCCCACACACACACACACACACACACACACACACACACACACCTCATCTCCCTGCCCATGGGTTCGAGCGACAAGTGAGCAGCCCGCGGGGTCGTGAACTCTTGCCCTGGAATAATAGTTGACAGGCTGGTGGCTGTCAGCCGTCTCCAGTGGGTTCTCTTACTGTGTGTGTGTGTGTGCTTGTGTGTGTGTGTGTGTGTGTGTGTGTGTGTGTGTGCGCGCGAGCGTGCGCCGAGAGTGTGTGCTCCTGGGAACGACAGACCTATATGCGAGCGAGAGAGCTCGATTTGAATATTTATGCCACTGAGAAACAGGCCATTTTTTTGGGAGGTTTTCTCCTCAGCCATAAAGGGTGTTGATTTTTTATCAGCGTACTTTATGCACGCACGAATAACGCACAGAATGTTCCAGGCTGTTCCACGCTGTTCAAAGTACGAATGATCAATTACCACTCGAGGTCGTACACTATATTTGAATCTTTTCCTGAGGTCAACGGGAACAACTTCACGAGCCCCTTGGCTCGCTTGAACCGTGGAGAATGCAAGACACGAACGATGCTGTTCAGGCATCAGTATATATAAGGACACAGTATAATTGCGGTAATTATATCCGTGTCATTGTCAAAAAAGTGGAGGCTGAAATTAACTTGCCTTCAGCCACCATAGTGGGAATTAAATCACATTATAATCGAATAATGCACTATGAGGGAATACGCATTAGGGAAGGTTATCTGCAGTATGAGGATTCTCCGTAGTGGAAGCAGTATGTGTGTCGGCTCGTGTTTCTGTGCGTGTGTTTTTCTGTGTGTTTTGGTTTAGTGTGTGCGTGTGCCGGAGTATGATGGAATGGGTGGGTGTTAAAGCGGATATATTACCTCAGAGAGACTGACTCATTTGCCCACGTGGACGAGTTCAGTTTGGTTGCGGAGAGAGAGGGAAGGAGTCCCGGTCAAATATAGCGGAGGGTTGAGACAACAAAGTGAGACAGCAGCGCGTGTGTACCTGCAGCTCTGCCGAGCCTTCGCTGGGAGTTTGATGTCTTGGTCTGCCTGGAGCGTGTGCATTCAGCGCTCCCTCGTCTGGAGCTGCTGGAGTTCATCTTAGTGTGTGTGAGTATGTGTGTGAGTGTATGAGGGGAGGGCTGTGTGTGTGCGTGCGGGCGTGTGTTGTTGAATACAGTACCCCTGGTAATTTCACTCTAGCCCCTTTATTGGAGAGCCACTGGAAACAAGTACAAGAAAAAAATAATGAATAATACTTTTGTAAAAATAGAACAAAGCGACTATGTATCACCAAAACACAACTGGCATCTCACATTTGTTACACTTTTGACCCGGAGGTTACGATACATGCTCAACCCTCAGGACAACCCGATGAAGGTGGACAACAGAAAGCCCCTGTTCCTTCTTGAGGTCCTGATTTACCATTCCACCAGCTCTCATCAGATCAAAAGCTCCAGAAGAGGGGCAAATGGTCCAACAAGCCAACAGGGAATTACTAGGACTCCCTGAGATTTGAGCAAATGCTCTCCTTTTTTTGGAGGAAATCCTCCAGAGGATTGATTCCCCTCGTTTTACCATCTAATTTGAATATTTCTTGGTTTATGGTCTGTATCTCTCTCTCTCTCTCTCTCGCTCTCTCAATCTCTCATACTCTCTTCTCACACCTTCCTCTTACTCGTTTCCCCGCTGTCCTGGGTTTCTCCTCTGTTGCCATACATGCATGCAGACATCCCTTCTCCCTCCCCTTCCATTCCTCTATGGCCGAGGTCCTCGGTGGATCAGGCAGGTTGGAGCCGGCAGCGGGAAGCTCTGTGCGCTGTAACGGCAGGGGTGAACACAGGTGCAGCTCATTAAGTTAATGAGGGGTCTGCAGCCATGCCGTTGGCCGTTATTAACGGCATCAAATACACATCTCGTCGCTCCTACTACTACGCCTCTGAAAATGAGTTTCCCGAGTGTTTGTATGCGTTTGAACACCTGAATCTCAACCCTTTTTTTGGGTCCTCAAAGGCCAGTACCGACCCTCAGTTTAAGAAACGCTGCGCTATTACATGCGGTAAGTGACCGAATGGCTCAAATATATAACTCTAAATATGGCTCTAAACATAATTCGGTTTTCTCCTCCTTTTCCTTATCTACGCAGTGAAAGAGACACCTGCCGTAAGCGAGGAGCCATCGCCTGAAAAGGACTGCTTGTACTTCTCCTCCTCCTGACCACCTCATTGTTGTTTAATTAGCGGACGAAGGCGTATCAGCCGCGGCCGTTATTTATAGGCCCTCAGACCCACAATGCCTGCGTAATTGGCTCTTGAGCGCTGTAATTGTGGTCGTTTCTCAGGTCCGTTGGTGGATGCCACCTCCGCAGCCCGTGAAGGGTTGAGGAGGGTCGGTCCCTGCCTGACGTCAGAAGGTCTGGAAAAGGACACGTCTTAACTCTCGGCCTGTGTTTGCTCTGTGTGTACGCGCATCCAGGACGGAGAGATTGGCTGTCCGTCGTGTGTCGTACGCGGCGTCAATAGGTGGCTGAGGTGAAATGAAGGTGTTTCTTTTCCCAATGATTTCAGATTTTTCACACATTATACCGAGATACAAAATAGATTGCAAGCTGTAGTTTCGAATAGCGATTGACAACTGTAGAAGAGAAAGCCTGATACATTGATTCACAAGCTAAATATAGGGGGCAGGAATCTGGATAGTCTATTGGCTAGAGTTTTCCACATCCGGAACAAAAGTTCCAATGCTTCATTCCCAAAGGTCCTCAGCCTTCCTTCCAAGTCACTTTTCGTACAAATGTAGACAAGTTGTTGTAAACACATGTGTCTCCAACCTACAAAAAAAAAAATACGTAAACCCCCAACGAATTCCATAGAACGCTGAGCCAATCAGAAGCCCTCATGGCCCTTATGTTTCACCTTGTATCTCTGCCACGGGGTCTGATGGACTAATGATTGAAATGACTGGCGAGGCTGTCACCGGTGTCCCGGCAATACAGAGTGACAGTTTGTTTGTGTTTGATCAATGGTGCATAGCTCGCGGAAAGAGCCCGAGCAAGAAGGCCGGTGCAACTCTCAAACCCCCGGTGTCAATCAAACGTCGCCCTGTGAAATCCATTAGAGCCAATTTAAGCGCGGCCAACACCTCAAAGCTCCTACAGAATGTTCAATCAGTGGTAAATTAATAATGGATTTTTTCCAAACTTTGCTGGTTTCAGGGAACCACACTGTTGATTCTACTGGCTAACGCGTCATTCATAATTAGGACGCGGATGTCACGTTCCGAGTGTATGGATTAAAGGATCACGCTCATTCACATTATTGGAGATTTTACCAGCCATTAATTAAGTTTGTGTGCATGTGGTGTGGTTGTAGCTGTCTGGTGGGATGATGCAGTCGAGAAGATGCAGACATGAATGCAGACATGTGGGCCGATGGATGGGCAGTTCAATACTCTTAAAGCATAATTCAGGCAAAGCGAAAAGACATTGTTGGATCCTTACTTTTGCCAAGCAATCTCAGAGTC
>NC_079416.1:8800843-8803343 GCF_026213295.1 Gadus chalcogrammus | reverse complement strand
AGCTGGCACACCAGTGCCTGAGCCCAAGCAGCTGTGCCTGTGGAGGTGTGGCTGCCTGCTCTCTCTCTCGCTCTTTGTCTCTCTCTCTCTCTCTCTCTCTCTCGCTCTCTCTCTCTCTCTCTCTCTCTCTCTCTCTCTCTCTCTCTCTCTCTCTCTCTCTCTCTCTCTCTCTGTCTCTCTCTCTAATTCACTCTCTCTCCCACTCTCTTTCTCTCTCTCCCTCTCCCTCTCCCTCTCTCTCCCACTCTCTGTCTCTCTCCCACTCTCTCTCTCTCTCTCTCTCTCTCTCTCTCTCTCTCTCTCTCTCTCTCTCTCTCTCTCTCTCTCTCTCTCTCTCTCTCTCTCACTATCTCCCTCCCTCTCTCTCGCTCAACCTCTGTCTCACTGGCATTGACGGATGACTTTTGCTTTTCTTTCCAGCCTACACAACTTCTGGACAATTTATTTGATTTCTTTTTTTTCAAACATGGTATTTTTCCAGTGATACAAACATCTGTTTGATCCCTTTCTTTGTCGTTAGCCGTGGTATTTTCACCGGGTGAGGTTTGTTATGATTGTGTGGGCAACATCGAGAGTGTGGGCAAAATAGTGCCTGATGGAAAGGAGAGTACAGCATTAGGCTTCTACTTTCCTGCGTTCAATAAACAACTCATCGCTCTTTCTGTAAACTTTAAAAAATAGCACAAACACTGAGTAGGAGTTTATTCTGAACATGGGTGAATGGACCCCTGCTGTAGCGTATTATCTGACATGGTATATCTTATTGTGTGTAAGCAGGATACATTTGTCTTGTGAACCGCTGTGGTGAGACGTCGTATTCATCTCTTGGACAAGGCTTGGATGTTTCTATGGCCTTTCGGTTGAGTGAGGGGTTGTACGGGGACGGATGGGGATGTCATGGCGCCATGTTATGCGGGATCGGTGATTGTAGGATCGGTGTTTGCAGACAGAAACACAGCCGATCTGGTTCTTCAGCTAAAGACTAGGCGTTGTTAAAATGTAGGGAAAAAAGGCGAATTCCCCCGTTTCTAGCGAATATTTGTTGGTTTGTTGGTGTGTTTACGCGTCAGAGAATATCTCAGCCTTCCCCAACAAGTGTGGGGCTTTGGGGACCCGACAGCTTAATGGAATGATTATTCAGATCTGTTTAATGCCGGAAACTCTGAATGCACAGGGCTTTGGGAGCGCTCTCTAAAAGCTTTGCTCAAGGCAAAAAAAACACATTGTTTCTGGGAGCCACATGTCAACATCATGCAAATGAACCCCCAGCAAGGTTAAATGTTCTTGGTGCTGCGGAGCTCCAACAGAGTGCTAAATATATATATATATATGAATATATATATATATATATATTAAAAGTCACCACTTGTCATGTACGCCTATTCTATGCAAATGACATCGTCATGCCAGCACACCACCGCAATTAGGCGCCCGCGTGGAAATGGCCATGTCTCTCACGGCTTATTGCACACGCTTCCCCCAGTCCGGGGCACCTCATTTCTTTTGTCTGGAAAAAAATAAGATATGGGAAGAGAGTGAAATAAAAATATATAAATCAAAGAAGACAAATCGCATCTCCTCCCTTGCTTCCGTCCTTCCTTCAACCTCTTCTTTATCTGCGCAGAATATTTTGCACTCGTGGCCCCCCCACGTAACGACTAACACCCCCTACCCCCCCCCCCCCCCCCCCCCCCCCCCCCCCGCCCCTTGCCGCCTCCTCTCTCCTCTCTGTGCCTGGTTCCTCTGGAAGGCTCTGGGAAGCGGCTTGCTGCTCAGGAGATAAGCCAGCGCAGGCTTATGCTTGGCCCTCCTCCTCTTGGAGTCTGGAGCCTGTGATCAGCGCCGGGCTAGCCAAAGAGCTGCTGCGCGCCCGGTGAAGGCGCTCCTGTGGAGGGCGACGGAAGGGGTTTTTCTGGTCTTTTTGTTGTGTTTTAGGTGAGGTGGTTTGAGGTATTAGGTGTTTCCGTTGTGCTGCTGTCCAAGTCTTCACTGTGGTCACTGGATCACCCATCAGTGTTGGTTTTAATAGTGTGGAGCAGGATCATATGTTGGTTGATGAACGCTGTGCGTATTATTGGGACCAAAGGACCCAGGGTTCTAAAGTGTCTTCACCATTCACCGGTGACATATTCTATGCAAATGATATCAACTTAGTAGTAGAAGTGTTCACGAATGTTGTTCACTGATGTTGTTCCTCCAGGCGTCCGCATTGATACATCCGTCTCCAGAGTCTAAGTGCAGAGCGATTCAATTGCATGATTTAGGGGCCGCAACAAACAAATAGTTATCGATCCTTTTTGTAAATCTTTAAAGCCCTTCTTAAAATTCACACGGCCAATAAACACTCATAAACTTCATCTGGCGGGGCCTGCTGTTAACAATGCACGCAGACACGGCTAATGGCTAATGATTTAACAAACCTTGGTGCTTATTTACGACGCAGGGAAAGTCTCTTATTAAAAGGCGGATCTGCATATTCGAAGGTTGCAGGGTAGGGGGG
>NC_079416.1:8782236-8800743 GCF_026213295.1 Gadus chalcogrammus | reverse complement strand
AACACTTACAGTATTTACTGTATTTACAATTACAGTACATTTACCACACTCAATTGTGACATCTTTTGTGGGAGGTAAACCAACATATGAACACTGTCAGCAGATACTTGGCTTGGATTGTCATACTGTAATATTACAAACTTTATTACTGTAGTCCAAAGAAGTGTTTGTCTGTGTTTTTTCTCTTTTTTTCAATGCAACACTACAGGACATCTATGCCAAACTGGAGGACACAGCAACATTTTATATATGCAATTGGCAATGCTTCAAGATGTTAGTGTTTTTTAGGTCATAGTGTTCTGAGAGGAAACATGTGTTAAGTTATGGTAGCATTGTTTGTGGTGTGGTTGTTGTAGTGCATTTTGCACCAAAGGTTAACAGATATGCAGAGGTGTGTGTCTCTAAAGCCCACTGTGTTAAGTGATAGGGAAAAGTGACCATAGTATGGGTACATGACCGAAAACGATAGGAAAAAACTGTAATAGATGGCAGACAATGAGAATTCGAGAATCTCAATAACAGTGTTCTGTCCACTCTGTTAACTGGCTGTTCAACCGTGTGACGTGAACCAGCGTAGCTCAGCTGGTTTGAGTGGGAGGGGTTCCGGAAGTGCCGCTAGCAAGATTCCTGTAAACAAAGAGAGAGGTTATATATTCAATGCTGGCCAGCATTGAATACATCAGTAAGGATGGGATTGTATTGATAACATTTAAATCACTATCAATCAGCATTTACTACAGATGAAGCTACGAGCTAGTGGACACGTTACACATTGTGACTTTAATATTCACAAATATTTTTTGGTTCACACATTTGGCTGATTGGTTCCATTGAAGCACCATCTCGCTACAGAGAAAACCAATCCCAATCTATTACATTTGGCCTAAGTGACAATAAGCGGTAATTATTGTGACAATAAGCGGTAATTAAGGTTTCAGGGGGCAGCTGGGTCAGACTGTTCAGTTGGGGGCTGGTTGTGTAATCAAGAAGTATTGTCAGCGGGACGGCAGGGGTTATTTAGGAATTCCAATGCACTCTCCTCTTGTTGCACACTCTTTGAGGTATTGTCGTCATTAATCCAGTAGATCACTTAAATATGATGGATGATAACTTTTTAATGTTTCAACCTGTTCTCTCTTTCGTCACACATGGTTCTGTGCACATGCGTGTGTGAATGTGTGTGTGTGTGTGTGTGTGTGTGTGTGTGTGTGTGTGTGTGTGTGTGTGTGTGTGTGTGTGTGTGTGTGTGTGTGTGTGTGTGTGTGTGTGTGTGTGTGTGTGTGTTTCAGTGTGTGTGTGTGTGTGTGTGTGTGTGTGTGTGTGTGTGTGTGTGAACATTTGAGTGTTTTTGTGTGTGTTTGTGCATGCGTCTGTGTGCCTGTGTGTGTGCATGTACCGTGTGTGTGTGTTCATGCATGTGTACAAGGGTGTGAGTGAGTCACAGAGGGAAAGACATGTTCCATTGTGTGGAATTTGCTGCAGTCAGGCTTTGTAAGGCTCTGGGTCTCTGCAGCATTATGGAATGCAAAGCCAGAAATCCCGAAGGCTTTGCTCATTTGCACGGGCAGATTGTCCATAAGATAGTTGTCAAAGGGGGAAACCTCATTGGCCTTTGCTTCAGGTGTACTTTCACTGCAGGACAGCGACGACATGTGAACTTTACTTCTTATATGTAGGATTAGTCTCGGTTTAGGGTTAGGGATTGACTAATTTGATCATTCGGACCAATAGAGTTACATGATATTGTAATGATGTGTTTAGAGGTTGCTTGGCCCAGGGCAACACTGGTTGCGTCAAACTATCACGGTAGACTGAGTCATTAAGCAGTGGATGCAAATAAGTTATTGATTTTATGAAGAGACGTTCACACATAGCCTTAAAACGCCTAATTACCTCATTGCTGTATAGACCGTGATGCTTTAAGTTTAAGCAAATGCCAGACTACCTTAACAAGTACCATTCAATGCCATGCATGTTTAAAGAATGTATATAAAAACCCTGAACGGAAAGACTTCAAAAGTGCTAGCCAAGTTTTGGGAAACAGGGCCAATCACTGAATGACTTTATTTGACATACTACAAGAGATTGTAACGAGCACATCAGGGGGTATCCTCCCCTGCTCCATTCCTGTGTTTATCTGCATTCCATTGCCTTAGGGAATCATTAATAGCCAAGGAAGGCAGTCAATGGTGCTTGATTGGCTACAAGGGACAGCCACTGAAACCATACACTCTATACAGCCATGGACACTAACGATGAACATCTAAAAAAAATGGCTTTAACTTATAAATACATCCGTGTGGTCCTTGGATGTAAGATCCACATATTTGTAGACTTTCTAGCCTAAAATAAGGAGCCTCAGGGGCCACACCAGGGGACACAGAGCGTGGCCCTGGGGGACCAACCTAGTTGTTCTTGCTCTATAAAGCATCATGGTCTATACACAATGAGGTCGTTAGGCGTTTTAGGGATATGTTTGAACGCCTTGGCGTTTGGCCTCCACTTCTTTAAGACTAATAGTTTGACGCAACCAAGTTGCCCCAGAGCCAAGACAGCCTCTAAACAAATCATTAAAATATCATGTAACTCTATTGGTCAGAAATTAATCAATCAAATGAGTCAATCTCTTAACCTAAAACGGACTAATCCTACATATAAGGAGTAAAGTTCACATTTTCCAGCTGTCCTGCAGTGTAATACACCTGGGGCAGAAGCCTATGAGGTTTTTTTATTTCTCACGGTTTTTGGGCTCTTCCTCTCTAAAGATGTTTTGAGTCATTTTTATGACCATTTTCCTTTTTTCTAAGTAGGCGAGCATCCAACGGAGCTCCCTCTCTGTCATTGCCTTGCCTGAGATGCCCTTTTTATGCCCCTCTTATGTTCAGCTCCATTTTACCATCACATGTCTTTGGGTTCTTGTCCTTCTCTGTGAGCACCAGCCATCCCCCCGGATGAGAAGTAGATCGGTCTTGTATGTGTGTCCACGCCGGGGGAGCCTATTGATGAAGGGCACTTCTTCACCGGATTCCCTGTCCTTCCCGAGGATACCCAACCGGAGCGCTAGCCTCATGTTCTGGTTTAACTAGGAATGACGCATGCCCAAGAGCCCTTGGCAGGCTCCTCACGGGCATGTGTCACATGTCCAAATAGTTACCCTTGTTGAGAAGCACAGAGGGAGGGAGAGAGAGGGGGAGAGAGAGAGAGAGAGAGAGAGAGAGAGAGAGAGAGAGAGAGAGAGAGAGAGAGAGAGAGAGAGAGACCGAGAGACCGAGAGAGAGACACACACACACATGGCGCTCAGATGCTAGCTGATGTTGGAGAGCAGCTGGAGAAAAGCCATCTCCTCTTATGGACCCAGACCGGTTGTACGGTTTTATTTGGACAGAAAAAGACGAGGAAAGGTCAAGAGTTTCACCATTTCATTGTTTACATCAGAGCTTTTGGAGATAATAGTTAAAAAAACAAAAAAGTAATCGTCATTAGCTTTTGGGCGTTTATGAATTTGGCCTCACATTCAATTTGAAACACTTGCTTGCGGTCGTGTTTGGACTAGAATATTGATTAACTGTTAAGTGTCAAACTGCCTCTTGCAGTTGTCTGCCTCGAATTGCCTCATTCTGATTGGCAGATGTTTTGGCAGGAAAGCTATCGAGTCATGTGTCAGTTTGTAATCACAGTCCGTGTTTGTTATCATGCCAGGCTTCTATCACTCTGGCCTATTTGCTCTGAGGAATTTTTCCCATATGGAATGTCGAGTACGGGTCTGGTCATAGCCATTGCCAAAGGACCAAAAGGGATGGTTGAAACCCATTACATCATGCTACTTCATGTACTCATCCACTATGTTTTCAATCCAATTTTATTCTGTGGTCTTTTCATTGGACTCCACACCCCCAAATGAGTTGTGCACTAACTGTATTTGTGATACAGCACAGAAGATATTAAACAGGTCGAAATTCAGAAGGCATTGAATATATTCTATAGTCTTTCACCAGCCTAGGTACCAGGATGCCGAAATAGTATATTTGACAGTTATTGGACAGTTGGACAAATGTGAGCCGGCTATTAGGGTTTCCGGGAATTCTGGGGGAGCATAAACCGATATTTGCATGACACACGGCACCTTTTTGCACGTGATATATTGGATGATCATGGCAAGTACGCCAACATATTTCTTTATTTACCCTAATCCCACATGCTGTTCTAATATTTGTTTGTACATAGTGAAATGAAAGCTGAATCAGTAAGACCGGGGTAGCTACCCAGTAAACTTCCACTATCTCAGTTCAAGCAGCTCTCCCTGGCTGCCACAGTCTACGGAGTAGGTGATCTGGTATTCTGCTCAGATGCACCCCATCTGCAGCATTGCTTCCCAGCACAGAGCTCATGAATGCTTTTAACCACTAGAGTTATGCACAGTTAACGTTGATACTCCCTCAACAGACCTATCCCATTCTACAGAATGCATGCATGTGCTCTTCTTCATCTTTCAGATGGAAATCCACTGGGATTAATGGGAAATGCACAGCTCAAATGATTCTCGGTAGAGTTCTTCTTTTTCTTTAGCCTCACGTGTAACTGCCAGTTGACATTGTATCCTCATCAGACAACTGTGATAATACAGGACGACAAGTTCATGTCTTCCCCCTAACAGAAACCAACTGATCGGTGTGTCGATCCAGATCTTCTGTTTTCAGCCGGCCTCCTCATGTCTTGGATACTGCGTGTGTGTGTTTAGATATATACAATATGTTGGGTTCTCATTGTTTTTGTAGAAACAAGAATGCAGCCAAGTCAAGGTAACTCAGTTTCCGATAAAACAGAGACTCAGACTGTGTCTGCACTATGTCTTCACAGTTTCCTCTGGCGTAAGGCCTTGGAAAATAATGAGCACTAAATGAAGGACTCATATAATCTTACGGAATCCATGCCAACTTCACCGTACCGTCCCTCCTCTGGGAGCACATCTCTGAATGTGAAAGATAGCTTGCACAAAGACATGAATGTTGCATGTCACCCCCCCCCCCCCCCCCGACCCCAGCCGAAGCCATGTATTCTTTCTCAAATACAGAGGGAGTGATGAGGCACACTTTCATCTCAAGACAATCTGGTCGTGACCTTTTCATGTCAACTTTGAGGGTTTTTCGGCCCTAAAGGTCTACCAAATGTTCCGCAAGTGACGGCAATTTACACATACATGAATCTATGTTGGCTTGTGAACAAAGATAACACTTATTTCCCCAAAAGAGGAAGTCATTGACCATCCATTGCAATATGCAATCATTGTTGGGTGTAGTGTTGTGGAAGATGGTGTATAGTGTAAGTTGGGTTGTAGCAGGGTTTTTAACATATGCTTGGCCATCTGTAATATATTGGCCAGCCCTTTTTCTTGAGGTTTTCTCCAGTGTTCCTGTTGTTAAACAGTTGGAAGATACTGTTTCATTCTCTCAATGCATGGTAACATATACCTTGAATAATGACCGGACATAAAGGAGGGTTGGTCAACACGTACTGTGTTTTTCAATGAAAATCTTTGAAACCTAGAATCTTTATTCTTTACTCTCTGAATATTTCTCCCTCTTGTCTCTCTTATTTCCTTCTCTCTCTCCAACTTATACAACTCACAAAAGCATGCTCTCACGTGTAATTTCATAGTCATGCAAAAATACACTCACAACTAAACACACACATATACATGTATACAGAAATAGCATTGATGCAAACACAAACAAAGTTGTTCTTTTTGGAGAGTTTTTGGAGACTGGTACTGTACCCATACCAGCGCACACAAGCACCTCTTTTGCACACACACAGACAGACAAACACAGATACAGAACTAGAGGTAATAGATGGCTCGGTCAGGCCCTGGCCCCAGTGTGTCCACTTCAGCGCACTGTGTTCCCTTTGGCCAAAACAAAGCTTACCTCAGTGCCCTGCATCTCAGTCTCCATCGCTCTAGGGACTCCCCCATGACACCCCACTCACTTCAAGACAATACACGAGTGGCGGGACTCTTTGTCATTATCTCCTAACGAGAAATCCTTTGTGAGGCTGCGACTAGCCAACGTCATCCAGCACATTGCAGCTTCAGGCTTGTGGGTGGTCATTTCCTTGTGCATTCCAACCTGGATATACATTGGGACATAGTGGAATTTAATTGACACCTAATAGGATCTCTCCTAATGCCAGAAGGCAGAGCTTCTTAAATTGAGTTGAGAAAGGTTTTTTGCAGACTCTCTTACTTACCTAAACAATCGGTCTCACAAAAACATTCCCTGTGTCTAGCTCAGAGAGCATATGAAGGGAAATATATGAAATCTCTCTCACTCACTCTCTCTCTCTCTCTCTCTCTCTCTCTCTCTCTCTCACTCTCACTCTCACTCTCTGTCTCTCTGATAGGATCCATATGCATGGGCTTTTACAGAGAGAATAAACATTTCACTGGCTATGGAATCAGGTCATTTTGTTATTTGCCCCATGCTTTTCCCAGAAACTCTAGACAGAAAAAAAACCGTCAGGAATGTAATGTATAGTTTCAATTTTTTTTTCAATTGCCTGTTGTGCATGCAAACAACTAGAAATATATAGCTTGGCCTGAATGAGCTCAATTCAAACCATCCGGTGAAATGATGTGTTTTCTGCACTGTAGTTGTATTACACTATAAAGATGTGACAATTTTTATTCATGTATAGTTCTCATAGTAGTACAAATAATGTCTTTATTTTTGTTCTAAACCCACCCACTCAAGTCCCACACTAGAGGCTCCATCTCATAGCAGTTGTTTGTTCTATCACTCTGATAGAAGAAGGCCTAACAACTGGCAGATTTCCGCTGCGCTTGCACATAGACAAATCCAGTGTGTTTGCATTTTTGGAACCCAGACTCCCATGAGTACTTACGTTCTAAGGTCAGTTGGCTAACAACAAAAACAAGATGCCGTTGAAGGCATGCTTTTTAACAGGGAGGAAAGTTCATCTAGTACTCCCTTCTCAGAGAAGTAATTGGAAATCTTTGCTCAGTGGCATTATTACCAGTTGTTTTCTTTGTCATTCTTTCTTTCTTGCCCTCTTTCTTTCATTCTCTTTTTTTCTGTCTTTTCTTCTTGTCTGTCAATCTGTCTATCTGTCTGTCTCTCTGTCTGTCTGTCTGTCGGTCTGTCTCTAAAGGCCACACTGGCTGAGACCACCGGCAAGGGCTGCTGAAAGTGGCGGCTGAAGGCTGTAGCATCAGCCATCGCTTATCAGGAGGGACGGGGATGGCTTCAGCGGTGGGAACTCACTGAGCACTGACGCAGCAGATTGGGCTCTAACTCCCTGCTTTTTCCTGCACTGAGTACCTCCTCCTGAGGAACATTTGTTCACACTCTTATCTCAACTTCCACAATCCTCACGTGAAGATGAGTTTGGTCAATTACTGCCCCTGGGAGGTCAAGCTACTTGGAGCCAAGGTTCTACAAACACACTTTGCTTTGCCCATAAATGTCCAGATTCGGCTTACCAAGACTGTCTACGGCCCCTAATGCCACTTGGGGCAAAGGGTGATTTAACCTTGACGGGGCTTATGCATATATTTTTCCATGTGAAGGTGGTTTGCGCTGTCACACATGACTATTCTGACATGTTAAGTCTTCCTCTGTCGTACTACGAAGGGTTATTATTAGAGTTGTGTCTCAGGAGACAGCCATGTCCAATGTCAAGGTGGTCTGCTGTATCACCCCCGACCCGTAAGATTAAAGCATGATGAACAGCATTCTGTGGGGATGAGTAATGAGTGCCATTATCATCCCTCATGGTTATTACCTCATAGATGTCTGGTGCTTCACGCCTCGCTTTTCTCACGCTACAAAATGGCTTTACGAGAGTTAAGGGAACACGGCGTGCTCACATTTATCTTAAATGTAGATGATATCCCCCCCCTCTCCTCCCCTCTCAACCCCCTGGTGATATCGGCCTATCTCTGGCATTCCCCAAAACTAACATGAGATCGCACATGTTGATGTTTAATGTCAAACAAATGGTAGAACTCATTAAGTGTCCCAAAGGGAAGATGTTCTGATCAGCTGTGTTTCTTTCTTTTTTCCTACAGTGACCTGAGGTTCAACAAAATCAAGGACTTGCAACCCGGTTCCTTCAGACGACTCAAGAACCTCAACACACTGTAAGTGCTTCACTCGAAAGAACACAGGAGATTTAAGCTGTTGTTCTGCGATGGCACCGCTGACTTTGAAAACGAGATATCAAATTTTCAACAAGAAAATCCCCTAGGCATGACTTAAAATACTCTGCCTCCACTGCATCATTGAAGCAACGCTATAAGTTGACAAACGCAGACAGACTGTGTTATTCAATGCTCTGCTGTTGTTTCACACATGTACGCAAGCTCTTAATCTGGCAGGAATGTATTTTTCCATTTCCTTGACTGGGTCATTTTTCATATGTTCTGGCCTGCTAGACAGGGCATTGCTAACGTCTTGGTAACAGGGCCAAGATTCTCTTCCAGAGCCATCGCATTTTAAATGGACAACATTTCTATTGACTTGGTGGTTTAAGTGAATCACACATATCTGATTTGCTTAGATTAACTTGCAAAATAAATTTAGTTTTGTGTATAATGCTATCATTCATATTGAACTGACGGTCAACTTGGCTGACTAATTATTGGCATTCACTCGTTATCATATAGTTAGTATTTATTTTATACGTTTATTAAGGTTATATGTGCTGTCCTTTGTCCATTCATCTATACACTATTGATTATGTATTCATTGTCTTCATTTGTATGTCTTCATTGCATTAACACACAGAAAATGTATTGTATTAATCTAAACATTCCCCCCAAATCAAATCTAGACTTTGTTTCAATGTCAAAGGTCATTGTCTACTTTTGATATATTCTACTCTTTTATATATAATATATATAAATATATTATTGACAAATAAACAGCCTATAACAGTATTAGTATTGGCATGGAACAATGTATCTTGTCTTAGTCTGTTTACATCACACACTAATTAGTTTTCCCCCTTTGGCAGACTCCTCAACAACAATCTCATACGAGGGATTCCCAGGGGAGCCTTCGAAGACCTGGAAAACCTCAAATATCTGTGAGTCTGGCCTCTTATGTCAATCTCATTTAGCTCTGGAGGTCAAGTGATGGATCTTGGCACAATGCGGCCGTGCTCATTGTCTTGTCGGTCTCGATGTGCAGACAAGGATCTCCCGGTGAAGCAGTGGTTGAGCCCTTTGCTTCTTCAGTGTGGCAAACGCATGCCTGGAGTGCTGCGCTGTGGAAATCGAAACACACACACACACACACACACCCACACACACGCACACACACACACACACACACACACACACACACACACACACACACACACACACACACACACACACACACACACACACACACACACACACACACACACACACACACACACACAAACACACACACACACACACACAGCGTCCTAAACGCAGACACAGCTCGCCGGCACAATGCTGAGTGACAAAAGAAACCAAGAAGGTGTGCTTTCCAAAAAGAGTCTACCAAACCAACCCCCCCCCCCTCACTGTCTCATGTGCTCTTGTGGTGGTGATGACTTTATTAGTCATTGCAAAACCTGCTGGCAGTGAACCGTCTGTGGTCCACAGTCTGGTCGGGGGAATCTTCCTTAAGATGTCTCACCCTACCTCCCCTGCCTCTTCGTGGTCGCCGCGGACCCGTCCCCCTTCCCCCTGTGGGTTCACAGGTTGTTTTAAGAGCTCCTCTCGTCGTAAAGATATTTCTTCATTAATTTGTTATTTTTGCCTAGAGCCCAACAATGACGTTACGGGTCTCGCTATGACTTTGGCAGTCATTTTAAAACTTGGTAATTCAACACAGCTTAACAACTAATTCCGCCAAACAAAGATTTGTACAGGACGTCTTGGAGAGGTCTCAGAGGGGTTGATTAGGGCTCATAAATAGCTCACCAAGTGTCGATCTGGAGACCGGCTTGCCAGTCGTCACGGTTTGACCATTATTTGATGACCCTCGACATGTCCTTGTTCTTTTTCATTCTTTTAGCAACCAAGCAAACACTCACGCACACGCACACGCACACACACACACACACACACACACACACACACACACACACACACGCACACATACCTCCTTCTAAGAAAGCATCCCTTACCAACCGGCAGTAAGTGAGGTGGGGTCGACTCTGGCGGCTGTTAAGGAGTTATTGTAATTACAGGGCCCCTTGCCCCTTTAAAAGCGGAGTTCATCTGAAGCCAGCCAGGGACCCCAGGCCCCTGTGATTAGTGAGGGCCACACAGTCACCCCCCCAGCCCCACCCGCCAACCTTTGTCCCAGCCTAGTGCTCCCCAACCCTTCAATCCCTTCCTTCTCATTCGAATCAACTACAGCATTGGGCCAGGTTTTATCTCCCACCTCCACATTTGTAGCTCTATAAATACCTCCTACCCCCTTGGGGTCTTCCACATCCTCTTCAAGGCCCGGGAGTGTCTGCAAAGGCCACCCGCCCACCCGCCCGCGCGAACAAACAACGGGTCAGGCTGCGGTCATTAGAGCAAACGTCTTACGTCGTTACTTGATTGTTTACGGCGGATCCGTCCCGGGAAAAACACGGGGACCGATACAGAACGAGGTGGATATGCGTGATTTAGTCTGTTGAACTCCGGATGGGAGTCTGTCGGCCGCCTCGACTTAAGGCCTGGTGTTTGGGCTGACACCAAAGGGCTGATTATGGTCCCAAGTCACGCACCGCAGGGCCCACGCACACAGGTTGACGCAGTCGTAAACCTTGTTTCGGTTCTGCGTCAGGTTTTTAGTGAGCGGGCCAATCACAGCCCTCGCTGCTGCGTCGACCTCGACGGGGAGGCGCACGTCAGGCCTTTGCGGGGGGGCGCAAGGAGGGTCCACAAGGACGCAACGGGTCCGTAAGCCCCTTGCGTTGTGTGAACGTGGGACCATAATCAGCCCTTAAGAAAGGCCAGCGCCAGCTCTGCCGATGCTGGTCGGGTTAGGTAATCAGGGTCGTTGGGGGGAGTATCCTTCCTGGACCACGTTCAAGAATGAAAAGACATCATGGTAAAAGAATGATCTCTCTCATGTGGCTCTTGACGGCAAATATGTTTGTGGTCCATGGCGGGGCGGCTAACCTCTTGCTGTCTATATGATAAGTGGGCGCTTTTATAGGGGTTTCGACGCACAGACCCCTAACCACCGCCGTTAGTTTCTTTCCCCCCGAAGCCTGGACCCCATAGCTTCTGAAATCCGGTTTCTCACGCCTCCCCCCCCCCCCCCACCTCCCCCCCACCACCATCTCCACCCCCTCGCCTCCCAGGCCGTCCTTTAGTTGACGATGCATGTGCGCGCGCAGAGCAACAGAACAAAAGGCGCTGGCAGCCTGCAATCTATGTTTTGCGGTCCACCGCAGAGTCCTGGAAGCTGATAGATGAATCCAAAACTTTCTGGTTGCCTTTTGGACCTCTCTTTCAGATGTCATGGAATATGTTATTAATGCAATGTTCCATTTTTGGACGTAGCTTACGCCAATTACACTGCGGTCCACATGCAGTGGATGATATATGTATCGTACACACAAGTCGGATTGCTAGTTAGATGTTTTGAATGGGAGGTCATACTACTGCTCCAGTGATGGCTAGGGGGTTTTGGCATACTTTTTAGAATTTCGAGTTTTCTTCAGTAAACATTGGCCCCCAATACAAGCGAGGGTCGGACATTTCAACGATCAGAGAGTAAAGGTCCTGTCATGGTTCCAACACATGAATTGCATTGACCCAGCTGAAACGGATTGACGGCATTAGCTGACCTCAGGGCAGCTCACACTGATTAGAGAACCCACATGCTTGACTCTGATTACTCGGAGGGTTGTCTTATCCCGAAAGATGTGGGGTTGAATCACACTTTTCACACCTGGTACATCTCATAGCATTCACACACACACACACACACACACACACACACACACACACACACACACACACACACACACACACACACACACACACACACACACACACACACACACACACACACACACACACACACACACGCACACACACACACACACACACACACACACACACACACACACACACACACACACACGCACACACATGACAAACATTACCCCAAATCACTGAGATGTTTGAGCCTTGACAGAAAGGGATCTGCGGTGTGTTTGTGTTTCCATGCGTGCATCACGTCAGCCGTGAGGGAGAGGGGTATCTGCAGTCCAACCCCCAACCCAAGTCAAAACCAAAAGAGCACATGAAAGGAGCTTGGAGCTGGAGGGCATTGCTGGTTCAGTGTCACGTTTCCTTGTCATATAAAAGGGAGGAGGGGAATGCGTGCACTTCCCCCCCTGTGTTTCCACAGTGTTTGTGCAACGCAGCACTGAAACATCACGCTAATCTCTCAGAGGCCCTCTCTCCCGTTCACATTTTGGGCTAAACGCAAAATGAAGGAATTCATTGAGAAATGGTTTCACATTTGGATTTAGGGTTAATCGGTTGTTGGTCCTTTGTAGTATAATAATAGAATAATAGAATCGTTTCAATATATTTGAATCTGTTTTTTCTACTAGTTAATGTTAAAATGGTTAAACATTGAATGAATTCTGTGTGAGGGCCTTTTGTTGTCTCTCTGAACTCTGCCTCACAACAATGAACCAACGCTGGTGTTACACTGAGGATTTTTAAGACAAATAACCCAATGGTGATTTTAATTTGCTGGGGTGCGGTCACATATTCCAGATGTGACTATTGCTGTGCTACACATGGCCTTCATTAGCAGGTTCAGTTCACACGGTAGGGGAGAGTGCGTAGCCAGGACCCTATCAACGTGGGAAACCGCCGTGTTTGGATCATATTTAAATGACTCATTCATGCTTGGTCAATTCATGTAACAAATGTTGGATCAAGCACTTCTGACATTTTGCTTGTTTGCTTGATGTTTTGCTATGGACTGTCTTTGTACTTCAGCTGCACACATGTGGTTGAAAGGAGAGTTGCTTGTCTGAAATAAGCAGCCCGCTCATTTCAGCGACAATGTTCTTCAAGGTTTAGTATCTTCATGCAATGATAGTCGTACTACTATAGGGCTGCTATCAAACTGCATGGATTTAGATTTTTGAATACTACTTGAACAAAGTCGAATTTCATAACCTGACATTCCAGCCAAAAAGTAATCAAAATGCATTTTTATTTTAAAACAATTATCTAAGAATAGTCAAGTCAGGATACATACTCCCAAGAGGGAATTCAGATGTTACTATTGCTGTACATGTGTGCACACGTGTCCAATGTGTGTTACTAATCTTACCAAACGTCTCTCCTTTCAGCTATTTGTACAAGAATGAAATCCAATCAATTGACAGACAAGCATTTAAGGGGCTTGTGGCTCTTGAGCAACTGTAAGTGACCAGCCTCCTCCCCGTCGTCCCCCTCCCACCTGCTCGCCCCGCCACCCCCCCTACTCCTTCTGCCCTGTCATCTGACTGTCTGCCAACCCCCCCCCTGCCTTGCCTCCTTCCTTTTAAGGTGTCATGATGCCCGTCGCCTAGTCAGATCTGCAAGGTTCTCCCCCCCCCCTAAAGACCCCCCGCCCCCACAGATCTAACACGAGTCCTTCGGTGAATTAAGAAGTGTCCCCTGTGACAATCAATAGAGACGGCAAGGCCTCCTTTTCCTAACAGCTGTTACCTGGGGCTGCGGACCCCATATTGTGCCTTGTTATTATTATTCCTCGCCCTCCTCCTCCTCCTCCTCCTCCTCCTCCACCCCCCACCCCCCCCCCCCCAGCACCAGCACCGTGCATGAGCGTATGTGCGGCCGGCCCGTGTTACTCTGATCTGACGCCGATCTCGTCGCCTCGAACCTGCCTTAGGGTTGTTGTTGATGTTGTTGTTTCTGTTGCATGTGTCGCATGTGTGACGGCCACAGCAGACGGGTGCGCCTGACCTCCGCTTAAAGCATGACTTCCTGTCCCGCCTCCAGCCTTGACCGTCTCTCGGCAACAGGCAGACGACGCTGTGGCTTTCACTTCAAATCACGAGCTTAAATAAAAAAGAGCAGATTCTGTAATGTTCAGAAGAACATGACTCCATTGATTAAACGCTTTCTTCGATATATTGTAGTTTCATTTTCGAAACACAATTGTGTGAATGAGATATTTGAGATATGAGATATGAAGAAAAGACTGTTGTTAAAGAATGCTCGGAATTTGCACGTCTACAGGATTGCAACACTTAACCAAACGTTTCAGAATGTTCCAGGATGTTTCAACATTGAGGATACGTATCCAGCCGTGCTCTTGAATCTCATGTACGTTCACTTGGCGTGACCCCTCCGGATGAAAAAGAAGAAATGGCGGTACAGCGTTTATGCTCGCAGGCAAACTACTCCATGGGACCGGCATGCCCTTACCGCAGGGCAATTTGGCTGACATGCAACGTCTCCTTAAAAAGAAAATGAGGCCTGCCTAACCCTGGATGGGAGGTTGCGACTCACTGTAGCCCCCGTCAACATAGAACAAATGGCTAATTCACTCAGCGCAACCGCTTCCAGCGCTAGGCTCCGTGCCTCGCAGCTGTTTCCAGTTTTGCCACAGTAATGAAGGCTTTTATATGTGGTTGATAAGTTTCTAGGCAGATGAACACATTTATAAGCCCCCACCCCGCCCCAACCTTCTTACCGTTCTGCTGGGCTACAGCTTCTGAAGCTTCTCCAAAAGTCACAAGCTTTATTAAGGGAGGGGCCACCTTCTTCAAATCATGTACCGATTAAAAGAAAGTCCCATCAACAAGACCCGAAGGAACGGTTGGATGTTGATTTACAGTATATGCTCGTTTGTTGTGTGGAGCGTACAAAGGCCACATCACAAGTCAAGGGCCAAACAAACCTTAGCACACATCAGAAATATTTAACCACAAAAGACTGCGATTCCTAACCCTCCAACAAACTGGAAAGTGTTCTTATCTCAGTTGAGTTATTCTCACAAAATAAATCCCCCCCCCCCCCCCCCCCCCAAAAAAAGAAACACAGCCATGAAATGTTCTAAGAGAACATCCCTAAACCTTAACATGTCTTCTATGAACTTGGCTAGTTTCTGTAGTTATACAGGGGTTATATCAGCCCATTGCTACGGCACACTTTAATCCCGTATTTTATCAAATTTTCCTCTCCAAATACTTAAGGTTGAAAAAGAACCCTGATGCTGTGTCAACATCCCCGATATGTACGAGAATCTCGATCTGGCTCTTGTGTTGCTATGGTTTCATGGACATATAGGCGGCTGTATATATGCTCTGCGTAATTGTGAGTCTCGTGTTCTATTTAACTTTCCCTGCTAATGCGGCTTCCTTGACTGTTGCTTTTCCTCCTTAAACAAGCATGATGCCCAACTGAACGCTTACAATGTAGCTCATCGCTATCAGTTGGATTTCATTTCTAACCCTTTATTTGTTGACAAGCCGGTCTGATTTATGTTTTCCCAGCTCAAAGAGGTACCTGAAGGGCATGAATAACGTATGCATTCCGCCAAATGTGTGCGTGCCTTTCACCCCTGGGCCGTTCCATTTTACTGTTAGCCTTCAGACATGCAGCTCCAGGCCCCCCATATATCAACCTGTCTCTGAATGAATACCTGAACCTGGAAAAAAAACAAGAACCCTAAGTCTTCTCTGTGTCTCGAAGCGTAAAAAGGCGCCGCCGTGTCCGGAAATATCCGACCAGATAGATACAGCAGAAAGAGACATACAACACGACCTCCAGGCATGGAATCGTTGAGATGGAAAAGGGGAGCATCTTCAATCATTCCAAGTGTACCCCAACGCCTCCCCCCAAACTGATCTAGTCGACATTCCATTCCCAGAATGCACCGGGAAAAGAGGATAGTGTACCCCCAGTGTTTCGGAGGGGTGTCGCCAGAGCCGTCACTAATCCTGATTTGTCCTGCACCCCCCCCCCCCCCCCCCCCCTCTCCTTAGGTACCTGCATTTCAACAACATTGAGTCCTTGGAGCCAGAGTCCTTCACCCACTTGCCAAAGCTGGAACGCCTGTGAGTTTGTTTGTCATCCATTCATTTTGTTTGTAATGAAGTGACCCCGCTCATTATACAGGCATGGTTTGTGTAGCTCTTGCTGCTTATATTTAAAGAAAAGGTAAACAGTCATGTATTCTGACATTCATCGAATGCTTGTTGGCTGCCATTCGGACGAGCACAGACATATTCCAGAACAGGGCACAGGGGAAGAACCAACAGGGATGACGAGACCTTATTCCGTGGTGGAATGAAGTGTTTTTGGCCAGACAAATCCCGGTTGTGTGTCGGAGCAGATACACCTGAATGTTTCGGTTGTGTTCACCGGGACATCTGTTTGACCTCTCGTAGACCCTGAAGACGCACTAAGAGGCTTCCCGTAAACGGAGGCCAGCTGACTGACTCTCGGCTCCAATGACTCCCTTGTGCTTTATATTTGTGTGTTGTTGTATTGTAGTCATAGGTTAATGAACAACTGAGAGCAAGTGGATAACACTTCCTGGATATTGAACCCATGAGTGTTCACGGGATGGAGTTGGAGCGGTTGCTAAGGGCCGGTAATCATAAGTGACCTTGTGTCACATTGTTTGACAATACAGAACAGTCCTTCTGTTTCTTATATAACTGCTACACTGACGACCGTCAATTAAAAGCACATTCTGCTTTCGATCGAACGGTAAACGGAGGCATTTCAAATCAGTGCTAGGAAACGCCCTAACTATAATCCTTCTGTGCGGTTTTTCCCTGAAAATATACAACTACAAGAGGCGTGCTCTCAGTTGGCATCGTCATTGCTTACAGTCTCAGTGGAGAAGTCACTTTTTCTCCTTCCTAATCAAGGGATCACAGGGCACCTTTTGCTGTGCTGTAACCTCAGGCCGAGTCACCTGCCACTCTCCAGCTCCGCTTGCTGACCCCGGCGGACGTAGAGCTGTCCCCCCCATGTTCAGAACCACAATTGGCTCCGAAGCGTCTCGCACTCAAAGCCAGATGTCCCGATGGACATCGAGGGCCTCGTTCAATTCCTGTTTCATCATTCCTCGTTTACGGCCAGCGCCCGGAATCATGTCTTTTTAGCGTTCCAAGCTTCGGTAAAAAAAAGAAAAGAGAGAGAGAGGGAGTGTGGAAAATGAGGAGGGCGACACCTGCGAACGACTGGGAGGCTGGAAGGGAATCCCAGGCGCAGGGGCTCTTGTTAGGCGTCATCACTATAGCAACGGTCCAAGCATTCGGTTTGTCAAGATGGAAGCCAAGAGCGAGGGTAGATCGCTTGTGGAAAGAATTACAGAGGAGATAATAAACTACATCCATGTGATGGGTCACCCCCCATGCCTCCCTCCCGTCCAAGGACTGACCTTGTTATCATGATTATTATTTCGTTGTTTTCCTTTAAAGGCAAAGATTAGACTATTTTTAGCGTGGGCTGGGCATCAATAGAATGCCTGGGAAACCTATTATGTTTCATGTCCCATGCGCATAATGAAATATGATATCAAATAAATCCCTGCAAAGCATGCTCAGAATGTCATGAAAGAAATTGTTCTTGCTATCTGTTTATCTGTTCCATGAATAACATTGTACACATGCGGTGTATCTGTCCACCCGTCCCTGTTGTAGCTCTCAAACAATTTTTGGAAGTGAAATGAACTTTTCCAGACGTTTTATGACCCAAGCTCAACCCAGGCTTTGGAAGAACAAAGTTTGTGTGTAACTTTAATCATATTTCAACTTTTAGACACAGTGTCCTCCGCTCTCTCTGTTTATTCTCATCTTCATCCCCCCCCCCCCCCCCCCTCTACCATCTACAGGTTTTTGCACAACAACAGAATCACTCACCTGGTCCCAGGGACCTTCACTCACCTTGAGTCCATGAAAAGACTGTGAGTAGATGACATCCACTCTTAAGTTGGGGGGGGGGGGGGGAAGCATGGATGTATTACAGGAACTGGATAAACAGAACCGCCATTTCAGCGAAGCGGCTTGCGTTTGAAAACGCCCGCTGTGGTGAGGTTTTTCTTTCTTTTAGCTTTTTTTCAGATGTCCTGGTCACCCATGGAGGGAATGTGCGTTACTCATAGATATTATAAAGGGTTTCCTGCTCAGCAAACTGGAGCGGGCGTATGAGTCTGTACAAGCGGACACTGGCACTTAAAAATAGTACTTATTTGTAAATGTAAATGTATTAGTCGCGCTGGACGATGTCCATACCAGAGTTGGCCATTAGGAAATGTTTGCCGCAGCCAGTAGGGGCTGATCAGCTGGATCAGCTGGATCAGCTACCCCCGCCAGCCATTTTAAAGTTGGGGAAAATGGGGGGAAGGGAGGAGGAGGTGGGGGTGTAAAAGACAGCTGAGGGGCTGGAGGAGTGGTAATGCACTTGTCCACGGTTCTTAGCTCAATCCCCTCCTCCCCCGAAACCCCCCCCAA
>NC_079416.1:8772236-8777236 GCF_026213295.1 Gadus chalcogrammus | reverse complement strand
TCGGCTCAGATCAATTCCTGGTTGTGTAAAGCCTGACTCTGAGCCCTGCTAAGATGATTGGGAGTCTGAATGCGGTGGGTTTGGGAAATATTACGTCTTCGCCTTTTATTTGACGTGGTGGCTTTTTCCTGTGTTTTCTACACGTTTCATAGAATTATTTAAAGTCATTCCTTTTTATATTTTAATGCAAGAGACCTATACATTAACATATGCAACAATAACCAATTACAACCTCATTGTTTTTATGGTTTTGTAAACCTCTGTCCACATCCACATCCACATCAGTAGCACCAAAGAAATGTGCATTGAATACTTGGCTTGCATTCAGTTGATTGTCTGTGGTGGAGCCTTGGCCTCTGTCCCCGGGAGTCTGGACGGCTCTCCTCTTCTTAGTGGGGGCCCGCTCTCTGCGCCGGGCGGGGCGGGCCGGGGCCGGGCCGGGCAGGGAGCAGTTGGCAGGCCGACGGGTGTAACCCAACCGCGCTTTAAGCTCAGTCGCTAATGACGCCCTCGGACTTGCCCCGTCTTGCTGAATGAACATTGAACGCCCCCCGCCCCCCCCCTCCCCCTCCCCCTCCCGTTCCTGTCATCTGTCTGCGTTGGTCAGGGAGAAGAATGCTGGTGGGGGGGAAAAAAAACATGGTGGAAACAATGCGACTTATTTAACCCACAACGGCCCCACCTCTTCCTCCTTCACAAACTGTATTGAATCCACGCACAGCCACACACCACCTCCATCCATCTAAACATCCTCCGTGCATGGCAGAGGGGTGGGCTTCCACAGAGGGGACTGGGGTCCGAACAGCAGCCCTGGGTGAATCGTGTCGCCAGCTGCCGTCTTCTGATGTCACCGTCGGTGTGGATGTGTAGAGAGAGAGAACGACGAGGAGGTCAAGTCGACAGCTACGAGCGAGAGTGAGAGAGAGAGCAGAGGAGAGATGGACGGGGCCTAACGGTCCATAAGGGTGAGATCTTTAGGAGCAGCTGATCAGGGGCCAGGTGGAGCCGCTCACAGATGGAGTGGCGTAGGAAGATTTATGGGCAATGGGCCAAGTGGGTGGTTTTGAGAGGAGGCGGAGACAGAGGAGGAGCAGGACTCTTCGTGCAGCACTGCTCACGTGTTCACCGGGTGTGTTGGTGTGTGTGTGTGCGTGTGTGTGTGTGTGTGTGTGTGTGTGTGTGTGTGGCAACCATGACCAAAAACAAGTTGCAGTGGTTAAGAGCGTAAGTGGGGGGTAGAACACATGTCAGTACAACTTGAGATCGCATCCAATAATGCTCCTGGATTCGTAAGCATGTACGTATGGCACACATTGCACGTCTGCACATGACGTCTTTGTGGAGGAAAGCATCCGTTGCATGTACAGGCAGTTTAGGAAGAGTCGCCCTGACAACACACACACAGCTTGCTCACACCTTACAACCCCCCCCCCCCCCACACACACACACACAAAAACACACACGCACGCAAGCACACACGCATACATACACACAAACAAACACAGATCCCCCTCCACTTCCTCAATAATGGTTTCTGTTTGCATGGGTACATGCCTACCCTTGTTCTAACCAAGGAAACCCCCCTATTCATCCCCGAAATGAGGTGCTAGTAGCAAGGGGGGCCGGAAGTTGTTGGAAGTGGGTGGAGGGGTCTCCTGTTCCTGGAAATGTAAAGTGTGTGTAGTCATGATGCTTGTTGCATCTGTTCTGCAGACCAGCATCTTTTGTTTGTGACATCTGGACAGCTGTAGGCCGGTGTTGTGGATGTCCTGATGTATGCATACTCAGGTCTCCTGGACCTGAGTATGTATTTGTTAACTGTGGTGTTGACTTTTCCCTGTGCCGTTTGAGAAGTGCTAACTGTAAACAGAAGAAAAGTTGTTTGCCTTTGGCCCTTTGAATAGGTTGAATCGATTTTGAGTCTTTGGAGTGTGTACAACGTGCAGAGATAAGCATTCTTCAAAAATAGAATACACAAAGCTGCAACCGAGGCCTAATGTACCCAGTCCCACCGCGGCTAGGGGGGATTGAAAGTATGCGTTCGAGCCGGCAGCATTGATGAGGATGGGTGTTTGACAGATCGATCCAGTGGATGGATCCAGTGTACACTAGGGTGTTGAAGGGCACTGAGTACTATAGCAGTACTTTCATAGTCTGTAGTTTCCTTTTGTTTTTCAATGTGTAATACAAGTGAGTGTGTGCGTAGGTGTTCCATATCATTTACTTTCATCAGCTTTCCACTGGGTCTCACCCCCTGCTTCCCCTCGATGGAATAAACCAACTAAAAATAGTTGTTTGCTTGCAGGTGAACCAGTTAGATACAGAGGATTGTTAAGCCTGCTGTATTTAACCTCTGCTGCACATTTGCCTGATGTCTTTACCCTTCCCTTTAAAGGGTTATCTTTATCTAACCTTGCAAGACTAATCAGGGGCATGTCAGAAGAAACTGAGATCTAAGAGACAGATCTGTTATGCTCTGTGTTCAGCTTTGTGGAAGGGACATGGCTTAATATTACAATCTGTATTTGGCTCTGCATGGACACACTTGCAAGCACACATGCAAACATGCACGCACGCACATACACACGCAATGAATCCCACCGAAAATCCTGGCATCGGTGACCCCCAGCTGATGAGCAGAGCAGACAGAGAGGGAGCGAGAGAGACAAAGAGAGAGAAAGAGAAGTCAACCTCATATCTAATCCTAATTGACCCGACATCAAGTGTGTTGGACTGCTGTGTTAAACATAGACACATCATATAATCCACGCTACGTCTGTTTGGGTTGTCTGTGTTAGTAGTGCTGTTTCATCTTTTTTGTGCCGGCATCTGAATCTCCTCTGTCTGAAACTAAAATGCAACGCACCCAACTGAACTCAGGCCTTCCTCTTCCAGAGGTTCCCAGGATCACGTCGGAGCCCCGGGACGTGGACGTCACGTCGGGGAACACAGTGTACTTCACCTGCCGGGCGGAGGGGAACCCTAAACCGCAGATCATCTGGCTCAGGAACAAGTAAGGACGCGCCCCTCATTGATCGTTCAGCGATATAGGACACATAGATCAGGGGGGGGTGGGCTAGGGCAAAGGCCTGGGTTGTTTTACTCCTAGCTAGGTTGTTGGCTCAATCCCCAACGTCCACCCTGTAGGCATTAAGGTTTTAACCCCTATCAAAAAAATGTAAATAAAATAATCTGTAATGGTATCGATGACGTCGCCCCCCACAGGTGAGGAGGGGTAAAACAGGTTTCTCATCCCTCCATGTGTGTGTGTGTGTGTGTGTGTGTGTGGTGGCAGCAATGCTCTGAACATGCGTGACGACAGCCGGCTGAACCTGCTGGAGGACGGCACCCTGATGATCCAGGACACCCGGGAGACGGACCAAGGCGTGTACCAGTGTATGGCCAAGAACGTGGCTGGGGAGGTCAAGACCTCCGAGGTCACCCTCAGATACTTCGGGGCGCCCTGTGAGTCCATTTTCTCTTCTGCTGGATGAATCTGTAATATCGTCTGGTTTAGTTGTATTGTCGCATTGTTGTTATTTAGTTTGTTTGTTAGTTGTTGTTTCTTTTCAGTGGTTGAGCTTTTATTTAAAAAGCAACACGTTGCTGCTCAAAAGTCCAAATGCACATTTCCAATTCGACGCGTAAAAAGTTGCACATGAAGTGACTTCATGTCGAACCCTTTGGTGAATTAATGTGGTTTATTCACGGTCTGGTTGAAAAGGTTACACATTGGCTCATTACGTGGAGGCATCAGCTGGTCTTTACAAACCCTGCAGCAGTGGAAAGTTCTATTCTTTTCTTTGATTTCATTAATTGTTGAAGGTTCCAAAAAAACACGCTTTTATTGTGGAAACGGCCGCTACTCTTCTGCCTTTATGAGCAACATTCCAACCTTGATGAGGCACAACTAAAAAGTGCAGTACACAACCTCACGCATGGTGTGCGCGCGCGCGCGTGTGTGTGTGTGTGTGTGTCTGTGTGTGTGTGTGTGTGTGTGTGTGTGTGTGTGTGTGTGTGTGTCTGTGTGTGTGTCTGTGTGTGTGTGTGTGTGTGTGTGTGTGTGTGTGTGTGTGTGTGTGTGTGTGTGTGTGTGTGTGTGTGTATGTGTGTGTGTGTGTGTGTTGGGAGCCACTCGGTTCAGCCCCAGGATCCATCGGGTTCAGATGGGCCGGGATTTCCCACTGCGCTGTGAACTGTTGCTCGCCATGTTTCCTGGGAACATTTTTATTTAGACATATACACACACGCACACACACTCACCCACACACACACACAAACACACAGGGACACGCTCAAACAAAAAAGATGTCTTTGGGCGTCTCAACTCAGTTTTTTGAAGTATCTCTCTCTCTCTGTCTCTCCCATTCGCTATCTCTCCTATTATATTCCATTCTCTCTCTCTCTCTCGCTCTCTCTCTCTCTCTCTCTCTCTCTCTCTCTCTCTCTCTCTCTCTCTCTCTCTCTCGCTCTCTCTCTCTCTCTAATGTACTTTTCCTGCATACTCATCTGTCGCTCTGGGCGGTCGACTGTCTGAGATGATCACTGTCGTTTCCGGATGACCCCTGAGGTCGTCGCCTTGGGGAGACTGATAGACTGATGGCGTGGGGAGGGGAGGGACGTTGAGTTGAAGGGGTGGGGGGGGGGGGGGGGGGGCGTTCAGTCCCCGCTATTTCGTGATGGAGCGGTTCCTGTGCTTTGTGGAGCAGATGTTGTGCGTTTCCTGTCCCACTTGGAGAGTGTAAACGCTGGGGCCTCAACCATGCTGTGTACACAACTCCCCAGACAGAGTAATCACTGGACTAATATGGACTGCAAGCACTCCACTGCATATGTGTGCTCTGTACGTTGTTCTGAGCAGCAAGTCAAGGCAGGGGTGGGGGTGGGGGGGGGGGGGGGTATTATTACATATTACACAAGAGGTGACAAGTTTGGATGTTTTGCACTTTGAGCACCAAAGCATGAAGAAACGCTCTGATGACCCAAGCTGGTTTCACCGA
>NC_079416.1:8737236-8767236 GCF_026213295.1 Gadus chalcogrammus | reverse complement strand
TAAGATAATTGGGATAACTTTGGCACAGGACATTTCCTTTTTCCAAGAGTTGGCCGTCAAATCAGCCGAGAGCGGCCCTGCGTGGCTATCGGGTTCCTGTCAGCTGCTGCGCCCGTGTGTTGACGTTTCCCGCGGAGAACACTAAGGGTCCGACCGCAACACTCCGCCAGCGACCGTTGACCCGTTTAGAAAATGCGTTTGGTTGTAGGAATCCTGAGTCCCTCTCTCTCTCTCTCTCTCTCTCTCTCTCTCTCTCTCTCCCTCTCTCTCTCTCTCTCTCTCTCTCAACCCTCTCGTCACACTCACACTGTTTTTAATGGCCCGCTGACCGCTCAGGAGTGTGCCAGAACTGTGCACGCCCCAGCTAGGGGGAGTTGTGCAGCAGTCCCCCAATACAGTTTTGAGGGAATCAGAGTTCGCTGTAATATTGTTTTACTCCCATTAAGTTTAACGGGGCGCCCTTTAAAAAAGCATTAAGGAAACGGCTGCATTGGCAACTTTCTTCCTTACATCTCTGACTGGGGGACCTGGCTATGAAAAACGCTCATCAAAGGCTTAGCGTCCGAGATGTAACCAACCCTAGGCTAATAGGGTTAGTTGGGGAGCCACTAACCAGATCATTTCGTCACTGAATTACTGTCTTGTTGTTCCCTTCGGTCGCCACTAACGCCTGTCAAGAACGTAACCAGAATCAAAACATTCAAAGTGTGGAAAAACTGACGCAAATTCAATAATTGTGATTGTTGAAGGTTAAAACCATTGTCAGATGTTTTTTGTTTATTTCTTGTAGTCAATGCATTCCACACATCCTTTTCATAGTTTCACTTGATGGCTCCCTCATTCTTTCTCTTTCTCCCTTTCATTCTCTCCCATCTCCCCCTTTCCCTCTCTTATCCGCTGTCCTCCTGCAGTACCGGCAGTGAGCAGAGAGGGCGACACTTTCGTCAGCTCCTCCATAGAGCAGGCCATTCGCAACGTGGACAGCGCCATAGAGTCCACGCGGAGACGCCTCTTCGATGGGTAGGACAGCATACCCAGAGACATCGCCGTTAAAGCATGCACACGCCTTCTGCCTATATTCTACAAAACCCAAATCCACACGTCCTGCATATAGCAACACAGTTATAATAACAAACTTTTCACAACAAGATTACAACGTGCTTCACTGGCTCTTATCCACTTACAGCAGAAATGATTCAGGGAGCACAAACACAACAACGGCGTATGATACCAATCACAGCGATTTCATCATCAGTGACTCATGCACATGCTTTGTGTCTCTCTTCAACCATTCTGCTAATAAGGTTAGGATCTGTAATGGCCTCAGGTTCTGTTAGCAGTGTTGTTCTCATTGTGCTGTGTTACCTGCTATGCGCTTAGCAACTAGAGTAGGTGTCTCGGAGCGTGTGAGTCACAGGGGTTTCCGTCCTGTCGAGTGATGTGGGCGTTCTTTTTGGCTCATGCTTGCATGCGTGCTCCAACCTCCCACACACACGCCACCACATGGGAAAATGGACCCAAGGAACCATGACACATCAAGACAAGAGATGGACATGAAACAAAAAACTTTAGTTTTCTGGATGATTTTTTTCTGGATTTGATTTAGATGGATAATGATTTTTTTTAATCGAACCTTGAAAAGGAAATTACGCAACACGTGATGGAGTCGTCAAGCTGTCATAAAGACTGGACTATCATGTCTGTTTTCTTGATAATCATCCCTTCTGAATGAGTTTGGAAAGCTAGTTCAGGAACCCTTTGTATTCTCTCCTTCAATGGGTTGATTCTTGAATTGTTCCTCAGCCTCACTGTTAAGTCACTATGGACAGTGTGAAGGATGACTTTTAACTTTACATGTGTGCATACAGTACATCACTCTTGTTTTGTACTAAACACATTATACTGGTCCTCTGTGTAATCAGACTGAATATAGTCATACAATGGATCACATTGTACTTGAAGACTTGCTAAAAGGCATATGCCACTTAACATGGACTTTGTGGGAATTTTCACCTGACGCCCTCCCTGATGTCTGACCCTGCTTAACACACACATATAACACTGAATGAATATGTTCATGTGTGTGTGTCTGTGTGTATTGTTTTCCAATGACAATGACAGATGTCAAATCCTGCCCTCTCCTCGGGTGACCTTGACTCTTCCTCATTGCCCTCACGTTTCTTCTCTCTCTCTCTCTCTCTCTCTCTCTCTCTCTCTCTCTCTCTCTCTCTCTCTCTCTCTCTCTCTCTCTCTCTCTCTCTCTCTTTTTGTGTGTGCATTTCCTCTAAGTGAAAGGAGAAAACGACTAGCTAGTTTCTGCATGTGTTAAAGCGAGCCAGGCCCTGGGCCCTTGTGTGGGAACTCTCTCTCTCTCTCTCTCTCTCTCTCTCTCTCTCTCTCTCTCTCTCTCTCTCTCTCTCTCTCTCTCTCTCTCTCATCCCTCACACTGCAGTGTGGCTGCAGTGTGGTTGCAGGTGTTGAAATGCACCACGGGTCTGTTTCCTTTCTCTCGCTGTGGAGAAAATACAACCTGACTAGAAATAACACGTCTAGCGCAGCAGAACGTCTGGCTTGTGCCAGGTCTGTGTTGCCATACCAAGATTTATTCTGCGACTTCATTGCTATATACTAAGACTACAGTGTAAGGCATAGCGCACCATGGATAGTTTGACCAGAATGTGCTCTAGCTTGGCACCTGACCCAGTATCACCTAATGCAATGTCTCCAGCGACCACATCTACAAAGTGAATCATTAAGGGGGTTCACACAGCGTGACAGTTTGGCAGTGGTTGCAGTTTGATGAATCCTATTGTAAAGTGGCCATCACCTGTGCAAACCCATTGCGGTCCTTGCAACGTTCAGTGATAATCATGTCGGTTGGTCTGTCTCCCTGTGCGACACAGACAATACAACGTTTACGTGTGGAATTAGTGGAACCTGTCGTGACCACTGAGTCGGACACACCAGTTCCACCCTCCGTATGTCTTCGTCGTGTCCCGTGTGATTTCTTCACAAACCCTCTCTCACCTCCTCGTCTCTCTCTCTCTCTCTCTCTCCCCTCCCCCCCCCCCCCCCCCCCCCCCCCCCCCCCCCCCCCACTCTGTGTCCGCAGGCAGCCCCGGACCCCGGGGGAGCTGCTGGCCCTGTTCCGCTACCCGCGGGACCCCTACACGGTGGGGCAGGCCCGGGCCGGGGAGATCTTCGAGCAGACCCTGCTGCTCATCCAGAACCACGTCAACCGCGGCCTCATGGTGGACACCAACGGCACCGGTGAGGCCCCCAGAGTGGAGGGCCACAGCCACGCACACCGCTTTACATAGGCACACACACATCCACACACAGAGACACACAGAGACACACAGAGACACACGCACACAGAGACACACACACACACACACACACACACACACACACACACACACACACACACACACACACAGAGAGACACACACACATCCACACACAGAGACACACAGAGACACACACACGCACGCACGCACGCGCACACACACACACACACACACACACACACACACACACACACACACACACACACACACACACACACACACACACACACACACACACACACACACACACACACACACACACACACACACACATACACACCCAGAGACACAACCTGGTGATGCAAGGTGATGCATCTCAGACCCGAATACCCACACCCATGATTTGATGGCTACATAAGTAGTGAGTTTGTGTTTGTGTGTGTGTGTGTGTGTGTGTGTGTGTGTGTGTGTGTGTGTGTGTGTGTGTGTGTGTGTGTGTGTGTGTGTGTCTGTGTGTGTGTCTGTGTGTGTGTGTATATATCTATTATAAGCACAAACACTCACATAGATGAATATTTACTAAACACAAATACACTCACATACAATCATGCATGCACAATCACGCACTAGTTTACACACACACACACACACACACACACACACACACACACACACACACACACACACACACACACACACACACATTCACAATTAAGGAAGAAATTGCTCAATTAAAGCAGTTAATTGGAAGCATGAAATGTGGTTTCTATGGTTTCCTAGAAACAACTATTCTCCACGCTCAAACAGTGGCCTGCATTCACTCTCATTCGTCCCGTTGTTCCCTCCTCAAACCCTGAACCCAGCGATGAATTATCATAGTGCCGAGCATACTTCCATCTGCATGCCATTTGCTCTCCATTAGGACCCGCGGGCCAGGGACATAATTGTCAGGCAGTTGACTAGCCGCCCATAAACAGTTTAACTGGGCCTGCGACGCGGCTCTTACACTGTTCAACAACAGGGTGTAATATTATGGTCCCATGTCCCTCTCTTCGGGCGCATGAAGTGTAGGTCTATTCCTCTCCCTGCAGATACGCAGACGTGTGTGATCCCAGGAAGAGAAGAAAAGCACCCGCCCTCATTTTTCAGATTTCTGGAATGGGAATTTGTGAAATGCCTCGTCAAATGAGAGTGAGCATGTGGAAATGCTCATGCACATTTTAACTTTGGCACAACTGGCGATGGTGTACATTTGTCTGGCTGCGTACAGCCAGCTCCTTTAGCTACGGGCGGTGGTGGTATTGGAAGCACTATTGGATGTGGGAGACGAAAATGTTTCGGGGAACAAGTAGAACGAATGCAATGCAGGGGCAACAACGCTTAAGGATGGGAAGGAGACGAATGAATGGAAAACCCCCCAAAAAATGTAGACACAATGAAGAAAAAAGAGAGAGCGTCAACTAAAAAGGGAGGAGAGAATAATATGGGAAAGGGAAAATAAAGCGAAAGAAAAAGGTTGGTGGAGGGGAGTGGAGGGGTGGGGAGAAGGGGTCATTGTAGACAGAGTTTTGCTTGGTTATGCCAACAGCCAACTGCGGGCTATGCGGCTGGCCCCGCACCAGGCTTGCACAGCAAAGACAAACAAACGCACTGTTTTCCTTGTATCTCTGCTGGGTTTATGAGCGAGGGGGAGAGGAGGGGAGTGCGACAACCCCAGGTTCCCTGTTGTACATCCACCAAAAAACACACGCACTCACACACAAGTTGGAAAACATCCTCTTAAATCATAGAACAGTAATTCAAACACACACACACACACACGCACACACACACACACACACACACACACACACACACACACACACACACACACACAATGTTAAAGATCTCAGCCATGGGGGAGAGGGAGGGATAGAGAGATAGAGGGAGAGATGAGGTAAAGAAGGCAGAAAATCTCACTTCCCCCCTATTCAAGTTCACCACACACAGAATCTCAAATTAGTTTGCGTGTGTGTTGCTCTTGTGCCGCAGTGCCCACACTTCAAACACAAAGACATACACACACACACATATGTACAAAGACAATACCTGCTGCTATACATATCTTCCAGCATTGCACAAAAGCTATCACATATTACTACAAGTCGGGGCAGGTTGAGAAACAGCGTATTTCATGCCCCCAGGAATCGCTCTTTCCCCTGAATGAGCCAGTCCCAAAGCATGCTGGGATACACAGTGGAAATATGTGCCGTCCACATTGTTTGCATAATATTTGTGTATTTCTCCTCACACGATGAGTGGCGTGATTTAAAACATAAACTAAAAGTATTGACTTTTGGAATTGACAGTGCCAACAATGCTTCCGCATGTTATAAACAATGAGCAATACTATTGTATATTTCTCATTGAAATTTGGAACTTTTCTGGCGTAAACTAAAATGTATCAAATCGTTTGTTTTCTTCAGCACTGTGTTTTATGTCGGTACAGTACAAACAATGAACAATATCCCAAGTCTGGATAACTTTGGTGTTTTTCCCACGATAATCAGAGCGAGCTAAAGCCAAAGAAGCTAAAGTGCTGACACAGTTGGTTTTCTACAAAAAAAAGTGCATTCATCTAACTTCCACCTTGCCTACAAACCGCACCACTCGTCCATTCAACCAACCTCCGTCCTCCCCTCTCTCTCTCCGTCCCGCAGCGTTCCGGTACAACGACCTGGTCTCCCCCCACTTCCTGGAGGTGATCGCCAACCTGTCGGGCTGCACGGCGCACCGGCGCTTCAACAACTGCTCCGACATCTGCTTCCACCAGAAGTACCGCAGCCACGACGGCACCTGCAACAACCTGCAGCACCCCATGTGGGGCGCCTCGCTCACCGCCTTCGAGCGGCTGCTCAAGTCGGTGTACGACAACGGCTTCAACCTGCCGCGCGGCGCCAGCGAGCGCGCGCACAACGGCTACCGCCTGCCGCTGCCCCGCCTGGTGTCCACCGCCATGATCGGCACGGAGACGGTCACGCCCGACGACCGCTACACGCACATGCTGATGCAGTGGGGCCAGTTCCTGGACCACGACATGGACGCCACCGTGTCGGCCCTCAGCCAGTCGCGCTTCTCCGACGGCCAGCTGTGCACCACGGTGTGCACCAACGACCCGCCCTGCTTCCCCATCCAGTTCCCGGCCAACGACCAGCGGCAGCTGCGCAGCGGCGCCCGCTGCATGTTCTTCGTGCGCTCCAGCCCCGTGTGCGGCAGCGGCATGACCTCGCTGCTCATGAACAGCGTGTACCCGCGCGAGCAGATCAACCAGCTCACCGCCTACGTGGACGCCTCCAACGTGTACGGCAACTCCCGCCACGAGTCGGACGAGATCCGCGACCTGGCCAGCCAGCGGGGGCTGCTGCGGCAGGGCATCATCCAGCGCACGGGGAAGCCCCTGCTGCCGTTCGCCACGGGCCAGCGCACCGAGTGCATGCGGGACGAGAACGAGAGCCCCATCCCCTGCTTCCTGGCCGGGGACCACCGGGCCAACGAGCAGCTGGGGCTGACGGCCATGCACACGGTGTGGTTCCGGGAGCACAACCGCGTGGCCACCGAGTTGCTGCGGCTCAACCCCCACTGGGACGGGGACACCATCTACCACGAGGCCCGCAAGATCGTGGGCGCCCAGATGCAGCACATCACCTACAGCCACTGGCTGCCCAAGGTGGGTGGAGCCCCCTGTCCTGCGGCCCCGGGGCCTATCGGTTGGGGATCGGGGATGGATGCACTGTTTTTCTGTTGTAATCACTTAGAGGCGTTGTGACCTAATTTAATCGACAGATCGGCTTGATACTTCTTCAGTATATAATTGTGTTGCTTGTTCGGGTATTTCAATTGAGTGAGTTGAATCACATTAGAGACGCCAATAATGAATACACAATGGGGATGATGATGATGATGATGATGATGATGATGATGATGATGATGGCGACGACCAAACGCACAACAACGACCACTCCCCTCCGCCCCTCCTCCCAGGTCCTGGGCGAGGTGGGCATGAAGCAGATGGGCCAGTACGCGGGCTACAACCCCAACATCAACGCCGGCATCCTCAACTCCTTCGCCACCGCCTCCTTCCGCTTCGGCCACACCCTCATCAACCCCATCCTGTACCGGCTGGACCAGGACTTCCAGCCCATCCCCCAGGGGCACATCTCCCTGCACCGGGCCTTCTTCTCGCCCTTCCGCATCGTCAACGAGGGCGGCATCGACCCGCTCCTGCGCGGCCTCTTCGGCGCGGCGGGCAAGATGCGCGTGTCCACGCAGCTGCTGAACACGGAGCTGACGGAGCGGCTGTTCTCCATGGCGCACGCCGTGGCGCTGGACCTGGCCGCCATGAACGTGCAGCGGGGGCGGGACCACGGCATACCGCCGTACAACGACTACCGCACCTTCTGCAACCTGACGTCGGCGCAGAGCTTCGAGGACCTGAGGAACGAGATCAAGAACCCCTCGGTGCGGGAGAAGCTGCAGAGGTACTGGGGGGAGGGGTACTGGGGGGGTTCTGGTGGGGTACGCGTGGCGAGGGAGGAAGGCGACGGCTCGCTTGTGTTTGTTGTGTTTGAGTGCATTCACCTGTGTTATCCTGATGGCCTTTCTCAGGTCGTTATAGGCAGGGCGAGCCAAGGCAACTTTATTAATATAGCACTTTCCATACACGCTTATTATAAGGAACCATAGAGCAGCATGGCACCCAGACTCATCACAGACCTATGTTTATTAGGACAGAACGAAGGTCCCATCTTGATGTTAGCTTAATGCCCGCTATCATTGAAATACCCTCATGTTTAGTGTTAGCTTAATGCTAAAGGGACCTCTCAGTGAAGTGTTCAGAGTTGTATGCCCACTGATGTTATTCCCTAATCGGTGAAGCTGTCTTAGCTGTCATTGTTGGTTCAGCATTAAGCACAGCTTCAGCTAGGTCCTACCAGCCACCGTCCCTGCTCTCCTCTGTCTCCAGGCTGTACGGCACCCCTCTGAACATAGACCTGTTCCCGGCTCTGATGGCGGAGGACCTGGTCCCGGGCAGCCGGCTGGGGCCCACCCTCATGTGTCTGCTGTCGGCCCAGTTCAAACGGCTGAGGGACGGAGACAGGTCAGTCGGTGGTAACACACAAAACCACAAAGCCATCCCCGCACCTCGTACACACATCCAGAGGAAAGGCACCAACACCCGGACCCTATTTCTCTCTCCCTCTTTATGATTCATTGGGATAATTCATCTTGGTTGATGTGTTTGGCTTTTTGTGAAGCTTTTAACCAGCATTGTTTTGTCGATTTTGCTAGGCAAACAACATTTGCATTTAGGTGTGATCAATCACAAATTTAAATATACGTGTTAGTGTTTTTACTAGTATACAAATGATATGCTTCTTGGTAGCTAAATCTGTAGAGCCCGGCATTAACACTACCAAGGGTACGCGTTTGATTCCCCCTGTGGGCTTTCCCATGCTAAGACGCTATAAAATCACGATATTATAATCAGAATTCATTGTTTATATGATATATATCTATATATATATATATGCATCAGACATCAACCACCCCGTGTTCTCCCTCCAGGTTCTGGTACGAGAACCCGGGCGTGTTCTCTCCGGCCCAGCTGACCCAGCTGAAGCAGGCGTCGCTGTCCCGTGTGCTGTGCGACAACGGCGACAACATCACACGCATCCAGCAGGACGTGTTCTCGGTGGCCCAGCTGCCCCACGGCTACGGCAGCTGCGACGACGTGCCCAAGATCGACCTGCGCATGTGGCAGGACTGCTGCGAAGGTATGAGGCCCGCTAGCCGTACCGGGGTATTGTTTTCCCAGGGTGGTGGGGTTGAGACGTTTGTTGCTACCTGCCTTTTTTGAGGATTTTTCTCTCTTACCTATCACTGTCTCTCTCGCTTGCTCTCTCTCTCTCTATTGCTCTCTCTCACTTGCTCTCCCTCTCTCTCGTTTGCTCTCTCTGACGCTCTCTCTCTCTCTCTCTCTCTCTCTCTCTCTCTCTCTCTCTCTCTCTCTCTCTCTCTCTCTCTCTCGCCTTCTCTCTCTCTCTCTCTCTCTCTCTCTCTCTCTCTCTCTCTCTCTCTCTCTCTCTCTCTCTCTCTCTCTCTCCCTCTCTCCCTCTCTCTCTCTCTCTCTCTCTCTCTCTCTCTCTCTCTCTTTCTTACACTATCTTTCATTATCTCTTATCTCGCTATGTTAATCTTGGAAACCTAATAATAGTTCCTAATAGTTCTATTATATAAATAAAACCTAATAGTTCACACAAAATACATTAGAAAACACAGCAATGAGAGCCAACTCGGGATGCATTCCAAGTACCTGAATGGGGATGTTCCTGCAAAGCGTTCTGGAGACTCTGTTGTGTAGCGCTGTGTATCATGAAACATGCCAGATCACTGTGATAACAAAATGAATGATTGGACAACGTGCAGGATTTCACATCATTTCTGATGAACTAAGACAATAAGAGTTGTGTCATATGTTATGTGATCATAATGTTATGTGATCGTGACAGGCTAAACTGATTATATGAGTATTCATAATACTGATTATATGATCATGCACTTGGAGGCCATTTGTTTTATTGTGTGGCTGTGCCTACGAAGCACGCAGATGCAGCTATCAAATACTTGACCGATGTCCCAGAATGATCATAACCAACCAAAGTGGTAACGATCAGCAAATCTGTCCACTCAGCAAGGAGTTGGTGGGCATGTTTTGAAAGGAGGTCCTGGCTAGCTCCACTGGTATAAGCATTAGCCAAGGTTAGCTGTCGATTCCCACTGTACCCATGCTGCGTATGTGTACTCATATAGGAGGGCAATTGGGATGCATTTCAAATCCAAATGGTATTTGATATATTTTAAAGGATAATAGTTGGACCTTTGGAACTGCTGCGAAGGTACGAGGCCCGCTGGCGGTACCGGGGCAGGGGGGGCTTGTGGAGGTACGAGGCCCGCTGGCTGTACCGGGATAGGGGGGGTCTTTGGAAGTTTGATTGTATTTCAAGGGCGGTGGGGTTGAGACGTTTGTGGCTGCCTGCCTTTTTGGAGGAATTTTCTCTCTAACTCTATCACTCTATCACTGTCTCTCTCGCTCACTCTCTCTCTCTCTCTCTCTCTCTCTCTCTCTCTCTCTCTCTCTCTCTCTCTCTCTCTCTCTCTCTCTCTCTCTCTCTCTCTCTCTCTCTCTTTGTCTATCTTTCATTATCTCTTATCTCTCCATGTTAATCTTGGAATCCTAATCCAATTTTTTTTTGCACAGTTCACACAAAATACATTACAAAACACGGCAATGAGAGCCAAACTCCGGATGTATTGCACGTACCTGCATGGGGAAGTTCCTGCAACATGTTCTGGAGACTGATGTGTAACGCTGTGTCATTATGACACTTGCGAGATCACTGTAGTAACGAAATCAATGATTGGACAAAGTACAGGATTTCACATCATTTCTGATGAACTAAGGCAATAAGAGTAGTGTCACATGTTATGTGATCATAATGTTATGTGATCGTGACAGGCTAAACTGATTATGAGTATTCATAATACAGATTATATGACCATGCACTTGAAGGCCATTTGTTTTATTGTGTGGCTGTGCCTAAGAACCACACAGATGCAGCATTCCTTTGTCATGCACAAGCTATCAAATACTTGACCTCCGCACTAAGCCGCAATTGAATAAATGTTACGGAAAGATGGATCAGACAACAACTATTGTGCTCTACTATGGTGCATACTCTGTTCAGGACATTGTACGGTCATTTGGAATGATTGAGTTTGTAAAACGGACTTATTTATTATTATTATTATTCGGTGCTCATGTTTCTGCTGTTTTAACATTCCCCCCAAAACCACAACTTCTGTGAGGTTAATTAAACTACCCGGGACAAGTTTGACTCTAAGTGCTTTGGGACATAATAAAGCTCTTAACAACTCATTTTAAAACACACTTAAAAAACACACATTTTCCGTTACTTTTGCTTTCTCTTACAGGCTTGTTGCTAATTATTTGGCCAATTACCCAATTATTTAGCCCAAGAGATCAAGTATTAAGGAGGCCCCAGAATGATCATAACCACCCAAAGTGGTAACGATCAGCAAATCTGTCAACTCAGCAAGGAGTTGGTGGGCACGTTTTGAAAGGAGGTCCTGGCTAGCTCCACTGGTTTAAGCATTAGCCAAGGTTAGCTGTCGATTCCCACTGTACCCATGCTGCGTATGTACTCATATAGTAGGGCAATTCGGATAGATTTCAAATCCAAATGGTATTTGATATATTGTGAAGGACACTTGGTCAAACTTTCGAACCTCTTAAACAAGCATTCATACAAGCACATAAACATCTTACAAAATGTCTAAATGAAGTCATATTGGATAATAATTGAAGTCCTATCTCGAGCTGATAACTCTTTGAGATGGGTGGACCAACACACATGATGGAAGAGATGAAGGCCACACCCACTTACATCTGGACGTGGTTTAGTTTAGTTTCGTGTGTCCAATCGGGGTAAGCGAGCATGAAATAGGGCCTGGGCTGTCGGGATGATGTGGGGATCCTGGGAGAGAGGGCTCAGAGAGATGTGTGGGTGACAAAGCGGGAACATCCCCATGACATATGCTGCGCCGTTGGCCACAGTGATAGCCATGATGAACTACATCAACTACATCCATGGGCTGGGCTCTTATTGCAGCACAGTCTCATGATAAATGATGTGTTCACTTAGTCTACCAGACTCAGGCTCAGACCTCTTCCACACGCTCCGTTGCACTATTAACAGGATCACGCCGGGGTTATTATTGTGAGATGGACCAGGAAGCGGTTTTAATAACCGCCGCGTGACAGCGCGCAGTTTGTTCTCTTTTATCCGCGGCGCTGACCTCCGTGTCCTCCCGTTTCACAAGAATAACGCGGGATGAGCTACGCTAATAAACACAGCATATCCTGCCAGACAACACAGAGAGAGAGGGAAAGAGAGAGAGAGAGAGAGAGAGAGAGAGAGAGAGAGAGAGAGAGAGAGAGAGAGAGAGAGAGAGAGAGAGAGAGAGAGAGAGAGAGAGAGAGAGAGAGAGTGCTGAGAGAGGGGTCTGTCTCGCTGTCGGTGTCAGACGGCAGGTCTGTCCCAGGCGGGCCTAATCTAATATCTGTGCGACGGAGATTGAAAAGCAAGTGTGTGTGTATGCAAGTCTGCAAGTGTGTGTGTGTGTGTGTGTGTGTGTGTGCAAGTCTGAAAGTGTGTGTGTGTGTGTGTGTGTGTGCAAGTCTGAAAGTGTGTGTGTGTGTGTGTGTGTGTGTGTGTGTGTGTGTGTGTGTGTGTGTGTGTGTGTGTGTGTGTGTGTGTGTGTGTGTGTGTGTGTGTGTGTGTGTGTGTGTGTGTGTGTGTTTGTGTCTCTCCTCATGGATCTCCTCCAGCATTCAGTCGTTGGCCATGTTTTATCAGAGGTTCTGCGTCTGATGTGGAGCCCCCCAGCCTCCCACAGCGCCTGCCTGCTGCAGCCCACCTTATTAGGAGGCCAACGTGATCTCACCTAGACAGACTTCCTCACTCGAGGTCTGGAGAGATTCAGGCATGAAAAGCCAGATAGGATTTAAGAAACAAAAAACGGGATGGAGGTACTGTGGGCCACAACTAAGGCATAAGGCTATGGGGAAGTGAGCGCAGTATTTCCACTTGAAACAGAATTCATCTATGGCCAAATGCCAAAAGTTGACTGCCTCAGGATTTCTGAGGTCATGTTTCGAACTATTATTTATATTTCTAGCACAGGTAATTCTATAGTCTGTCGATGCATCCTGTTTTTAGCCTGTGCAGCGTGCGCGCGCGTGTTAGTGCAGGAGGATGACACGATGACCATCCATGCGAGCACAAAGACACACACACGCGTGGAGTCATTCCCTCGCTTGTATGTTTATCCTTAAAAGACCGGCGTGGTTGTTTCCTTTGTTTGTTTGTGTGGCTGGGCCTGTGAACCTGACACCTCACCGTCTCCATATGTTGGTCCCCAGACTGCCGAACCAAGGGCCAGTTCAACGCCCTGTCCTATCACTTCAGAGGACGCAGGTCAGCTGACCACAGCTACACTGGGGATAAACCAGACACGAGCGCCCAGGAGACCAGGTAACTCCACATGGGATGTAATGGGATTAATGGGATTAGAACAGTGAGTATTATTGTTATGTAATATCTAAGAATCACAATGCAACCACAAGGTTACATGAAGGCTGTTTTTACTATGCGGTGCTTTTTATACTTCATATTATAGGATATTAAGTGATTCACTCCCATTTCCTGTAATATGCAAAATATTAAAAAACAAAACCTGGGAATTGGGAATTGGATGGGTAAAGAAATGATATATATTAGAGCTTTAACAATGAAAACTAATACTAGGTTAGATGTGCATTTAAAATGCAAGTTTTCATTTGTTATTTCCTATGTATTTATTTTTAGTCCAGAGGATGGAACCAAAGAAAATGCTGTGAATGTCACTTTGACCTCCAAGGCCAGCACTGAACCAACAGCCAACGACTTCCAAGACTTTGTCTCCGACATGCAGAAGACAATTACAAGTTTGCGCAAACAGGTCGGTTACCCGGGATACGATTTAAATGATACACACTCGCTGAAATTACATAGAGCAAATGTTTTCTCCCACTCACGAATAAATACCTTAGAGAACCATTTACTACCAAGTATTTGTAACTTATATTAATGCCATTGATCTACGAATGTATGTTTTATTTGATGTGTATTTTCTTGTCCATTTTTCCTCTCTCCTTCCCCGACACTAAATTGACATGTTTATTGAAGTAGCCCCTTCACTATACATACCCCTTTGCTATTTATCTATATATTTTGCTAAATTAATCTACAACTCTATCTGTCCGCTCGTCCATCTGTCAGCATGCCTGCCTGTCTGACCTTCGGTCCTCATAACACTTTGCCTCTCGTCCCCGTGCAGATTAAAAGACTTGAAGCCCGTCTGAGCAAGACGGACTGCACTGACTCTGAGGGCCGCGCCCGAACAGACGGAGACCGCTGGAGGCAGGAGGCCTGCACCACGTGTGAATGCAGAGTAGGTCACCACGCCCTGCCTCTGGGCCACCCCTTTACCAAAACCATTCACTGCCTCGATCAATAACCCCACACACACACAACGCCAACAACAGCTTGTTCGGAAGATCCATTGTGTTTTCAAAGTGTAGATGTTGAATATATGTAAGGTATTTGTTTTGATATGTGATGAGGCACAAAGGTGCCGCCTTATCAGTCAAACTGTAATGCTGTGAAACCTGTTCAAATGGTACTTCTGTATTTATTTTGTGGCATGCGTGTCTTTATGTGACACATGATCCATTGTGTGTGTTTGTGTGTGTGTGTGTGTGTGTGTGTGTGTGTGTCTGTGTGTGTGTGTGTGTGTGTGTGTGTGTGTGTGTGTGTGTGTGTGTGTGTGTGTGTGTGTGTGTGTGTGTGTGTGTGTGTGTGTGTGTCTTCTGGCCTGTAAGGTTTAGATCTTTTGTGCATTTCTCTGATTCTGGCAGAGGTTGACAGCGTTCGCATGCCAAACCTGGCACGCATCCGGCTGTCAATCATTCCTCTCAGCCTCTCTCTCTCTGTCTCTTCCTCCATCGAGCATTTCTTTCCACCCCTGCCTCTTTCCTTCCTCGCACCTGTCATATTTGGCACTCGCCTACACACACACACTCACACACACACACACACACACACACGCACACATATACAGACACACAGCCAGACAGACAGACGGACCGACACATACACACACACACAAACACAAACGGACACAGACCCACACACACGCACACATATACAGACACACAGCCAGACAGACAGACAGACACACAGACAGACAGAGACACACAGACAGACACACACACACACACACACACACACACACACACACACACACACACACACACACACACACACACACACACACACACACACACACACACTACCTTTAGCGAGATGCTATGGCTCGCCAAAACCCAGGACATTCCGCAGTGTGCGTCCTAACGTCCTCCCACTCTCCAGGCTTCCCCGGGGTGGCCCGTCAGGCGGGGTTGTTCTCTCCCCCCGCAGAATGATCAAAGAAACAAATACCTTCCATTGAACATTCAGAGTCTAACCAAGTGATCCATCTCCCCCCCAGGACGCCCAGGTCACATGCTTCGTGGAGTCCTGCCCGCCGGTGGCGTGCCAGAAGCCCGTCAAACTAAAGGGCGCCTGCTGCCCCGCGTGCCTCCAGAGCGAGGCCGCCGCGCCCGAGCAGCGGACGGACAGCCACCACGCGTAATACCCCCCGCCCCCCCAAAACCCATCCTCTAACCCCCCCCCCCATCCAAACCTCCCACCACCGTCGCCCTCAGGACCTCCCCAACCACACTCCAGCCCTGCGGTGGTCACCGTGGTGTCAGTTACACTCCCAATCTCTCACACACACACACATACACAACCATGCAGAGAACGAGACTCTCCAAGGCAACGCTCAGCCTTGGCCACCCACACCAGCTCCCCCCCCCACCAACCACCCCGGTATCAGTGTTTTATATTATATTGTTGTTGTTTTTGTTGTTGTTTTTACACAGAGAATTTTTTTTTGTTTTGTTATTATTTTTATTATTATTGTTGTTGTTGTTGTCGCTTTCTCTGAGACCAGCACTCAGCCTGGTGCTTCCCGGCCGTCTCCTCTTCCTCCTCCTCCTCCTCCTCCTCCTCTGCCGGCGATTTGAAACGGACTGATATTCCCGAAGCGGATGGTGGGATGCAGAACGGACAGAGCGAGTCTCTTCCTCCAAGTGTGACTAACACACGGTACACGACGGGGAGAGATGAGTCCATGGGGGAAGGTGGCGGCCATTTTGTTGTCTCACAAATACTTTCTCAGGTTAGAGATTCCGAAAAAAAAGCTTGGTGCTATTTTCCTTCCTCTTTAACAAATGATTTAGTCACTAAAGACAAAACCTGTAAAGTATTGTTTTTTTTCTCTTATTTGTTTGTTACGTTTTTCTTTTAACAGTATGCAAAGATACATATATATACACATATGATATGCCTCTTTATGGTAAACAACAATTGAGAGAATATACTTAGGACCTTTTGTAATTCAAATTGAACTTTAATCTGAGGTGCTTTTATATAGTTTTATAATTGTGTATTTTCTTCTCCCTTTTTTGCTAAAAAAAATCTTTGCGTATGAAGATAATGTGAATCCCTACACGACAAAAAAAAAACTTTGTAATTAAACAAAAATGTCTACTGAATATAATTGCCTCTCTCCACAATGGACAGCTTGTTGGTTCACATACATCTGGGATTTCTGTATCTGCCGGCCTGTCCCTGAACTTGACTGAGGTTTTGCCATTTGGCAGTGCCCCCTTCCACCACCTCATCCACATAAGCTTCATGCAATGTTACTGTGCTAACCTTTTATCATGCGACTTTCAAAAATCTGTTGAAGATACCAACAATAATATGTTTAACCATGATATTTTTGTGTACCTTTCCGAAAGTCGTTTTTTTCTACTTTTTCCTTCACAATTTCCTGATAATGTAAAACTTATAATTGATAATAGCGTGTGTGTACTTTTTTTATCCAAGGAAATATTTAAATGTTGTAACAGAAGTCAGGACCTCAACTTAATTACTACCCTGCCGGTTTTAGTCTGTAATCACGGCCTTGTGTTTTGTGTTGTGTTGCCTTTTTAGACCACAATCGATGCGTAAATAACAAACTGAAGGACTGTTGCTGAAAACGATTGTTACCATTTCCTATGCTCATGTTAACCGGCAGTCCTCCTCAGTATTTGTGCGGAGGCCATTTTATGCATTCCTTTGTCAAGCACTCATTCATGACACCGCACTCGTCTCTGTTCCAATTGTTTGCTTTCTGTGCTGTTACGGCTGGGTTTATTGTTGTATTTTTGTACGCTTGTGTGTGAGCAATCCCTGATTTCTGACGGGTGCCAAGCAAAGAAAACACATCTTTCGAAATCTTTCGCCGAGTGTTGACTTCTTATACCCTTTTTTCGAGCCGGAGAACAAACCAAAGAGGGCTGACGTCAGTTAGGCCAAACTCGCGTGAAGCGCAGGACTATTTAGCCCTCTGACCCCAATTCCACAATAATGGAAGCCATATGAGCAGGCGAAAAGAAAAGGGTTGGCATGGCTGAGGCTGGGGGAGGGGGGGGGGGCGTGTCAATCGAAACAGCAGCCTCAGCAGCATTTATATTCTCTGTGACCCGATTGAGATTTGACTTTTTTGTTTGTCCTTTCTTACCTCCGTCGACGCAAGCCGCTCACACACCGCTGCTCCGCGTCACCCGAGACACCGCGTTGACCTCGCGCTTTCCATCGCCTTTTGCTCGCTCACTGTAAAAGTATAACACCCCTCTCAGAGGGCAAGCGGTACGCCAGGGGATCAGTATGTGAGGAATGGAGTGAGGCCATGCTGGAGAGGTGCTGTCGGACGCTGCATTGAAGTGTTCGTCTCTCTCTCTCTCTCCCTATCTCTCTCTCTCTCTCTCTCTCTCTCTCTCTCTCTCTCTCTCTGCTCGGGTCATTCGTTGGAAGTTTTGTCAGTGCAACACATGACTTTTGTTTCCCCCCTGTCTCCATATTTGTGGATTGTCTCAAAACACACATTGACCGAATCTGTGTGTTTGTGTTTAATGAGTGTGGGGGTGTGTGTGTGTGGGTGTGTGTGTACGTGCGAGCATGTGTGTTTGTTTATGGGTGTGCGCATACGGACAAAAACACTCCCAAGGTTTGCTTGGCCACAGCGCTGGGACCTCTTTTCCTTTGCCTCATCGTTCGTCATGTCAAAACGTCATTCCTTCTAATTTTGCAGTGTGACTTCCCCCCCCCCCCCCCCCCAGTCTATGCTCTCATCTGTTTCTCATTGACTGCTCTCCATCTCTTGTGTTTCTGTTTTTTGTTTCCCAACCCATCGCCAAACTACAGTAACACAACCATGAATCAATGGCGTGCACTGCTCTCCCCGAGACGGAGAGCGTGTTTCCTACACTGTCCCCCTAGACGTGGCTCCTGTAGATATAGTTCCTATCTGACATTTGTATTGTACGTTTGCCAAAGAATTGTTTGCACTGTAATGTATGCCTCTCAATAATAATAATAATAAGATTAATAAACAGACAAAAAGGACACGTATCATTTCACAATCACCAAGCCCACTTCTGGTAGTGTTCCCGGTGTCACTGGTAGAGGCTGGGTGTGTGTGTGTGTGTGTGTGTGTGTGTGTGTGTGTGTGTGTGTGTGTGTGTGTGTGTGTGTGTGTGTGTGTGTGTCTGTCTGTGCGCGTGTTAGTGCGCGTGTTAGTGTGTGTGTGTGTGTGTGTGTGAATACATGTACAGGCAACATAAAAAGATTACATAAGGCATAATTCAAATAACTTTAAAGTCTTATATTTTGTATATAATTTGTCAAATTGGTTAGAAAAATTATGAATTTAAGTTCAACCATCTTCCAATCAGTGTTTTTGCTGATTGTCATTGTACTGTAACAGTTGTACTGTACTGTAACAACGTTTTGAACAACCTACCTTTTGAAAAGGTATATAGTTTAAAACGTGCGTTCCCCAGTCGGAGCCGTCAGATCTTTTAATTCCTCCTTTGTCCCGAGATGGGTGTCAGCTGTTCTCAGGTCGGTGACTCACAGGGGAGATCATAACATTCTCCACGCAGTGATAGACAATCAGGAAGCAGCTGCGTGGCTTCAGAACCTAGCTTGTTGACGATCAAAGGCGTGCAATATTAGCTGGGAATCACACGGTTATGCTTTGAGAACGTGAGCACGCTGCGGCTGTCTGGGAAACCACTCAGTCTAGTCTGATGTGCCAAAGAGAGTCTGGTAAGCACAAGCAGCACACCTGTAAACTGCTTTTCCCTTGTTGGTTTTGATGGTCAGCATTTAGCGTGTCAATGTACACTGCCCCATCTACACACACGAACACACACAAACACGCATGTCTTCACCAGGTCATTATTGACATAATGCAGTTCCACCAGCCGCCACCCACTCTCCTCGTCTCCTCTATCGCCATTCGTCACTCCCCCCCCCCGCCCCTCGTATCCTAGCTCTTGTATCCTTCCCTTCCCCTCCCGTGTGCCGGCCTGTGATCCCGTCTGTCCCACGGACCCTGCGTGCCTGAGGCCGCCCTGGCAGCAGGACTGGCGTGGGGGGAAGAGGAGGACAAGAAGACCTGGATTGGAAGAGTGGACCAGGAAATGAGCTTTCCAGTGGCTGCAAAGATAAAAAAAAAAAGAAAAGAAAAGGAACGGCGTGGGCCCCTGAGCAGAGCAGGGAAAGACATTGTGGCCCTGAAAACAAGGGAACAGCAGACTAGACTTCCTTCAGGGCACTTGATACTTATCTCTGGGGCAATCTCAGACGGCAGTTAAGGAGCTCTCTCCATAGGGAGGCCGAATACACATCACACACACACACACACTTTGGGTCCTTCCTCCTTCACCCCGAGGCCTCCCCCCCACCACCCTTTTGAGTCAAAATGTATAGCCTCCCGTCCAAACAAATCTGGTGCCAATAATAAGGAGGGGGGAGGTTCCTGATTATGTAAGGGAGGAAGTGATTTAGGTTCCCATTAGTCAGAGCTCAAGCACACACACACACATACACACACACACACACATACATACACATCATGCATGGACGTGTCCCTCTAAGATCACTTGACTTAAATTGCGGGAATAAAGATGTTATTTTTTATACTTCGACCGTCCTCATTCCAGGTTCCTGAGATGTCTTGATTGAACCACAGGGAGCATTGGGATTTTGGTGTTTCTCCTGGCCATACCACCAGAGGGAGCCACAGGCAACCAAGTGCCATAACATACACTTTAAAATGTTCAGGCCTCTCGTAGTTAATGTATACCAGATATGCAGAACAGAGGCCAAGACTGCACCGCAAGGCCAACTATCCAGCAGACCTTTCAGTCTAACATACTGGAAATTAAATTACAATGTAATTATCTCTCTTTCTTCTATTTATTTTGGAAACTTGACGATTTCATGTGAATTGTAATGTTGATTATAAATTATAATGTTGATGATAGTTATTGTTTTTAGCACTGCGGACAGTTTCAGGTGGATGATGGATTAATGAATTGCTGGAAATTTCATCCAAACCATAAAAAGGTTTGGATAAAACCTGTTGACTACCAGGTATGGAACTTTTTGACGAAAAACAGATTTAAATCTGTATCCCGCAAAGCTCCCTCCGTTGCGAAAGTTGTTATTTTTTTGTCATTTGAAAGACGTATGTTCAAAACATGCCCGTAGGTTTAGAATTTGTATACTAGAGGCTCCAACAAATTTCCCAGCAATCCACATTCCTTTGACCGAAATAAAAATGTTTAACAATGTCAAAAAGTATGGATTCATAATATTTTATATTTGTATACAATTTTGTTATAATGTCAACCGAATTTTACATTAACCCACACTTTTTATGTAATCGTATTTGTAACAGTTTGAATTAACAAATATTTTTTCAATAAAAATGTATTAGGTAGTAGGGGGGGCCATAACAATTATTGCAACGGGCCCTTAATGACCTACTTACGCCACTGTCAACTTGCTACATTTTATCACATTGAAAGCAATTGACGTTGCCTGCGTTGTTTAGCTTACTTTAAAAATGACTGTGGACTGAAAACTAGGAAAACTTTAACTCAAAGTTCTCCAGCTGGCCGTCGATAATACGGTATGCGTTCATGCCATCTGCACTTCGGAGAAGCGGTCACACGAGTGATTGCGCATCGATATTGTTTTGTACGGTAAAGGGCTTTTGCGCCGAGGGGGATGTGCATAACCTCCCAAACTCAGAAAACTGTTCTAGAATGGCCACAAAAGTTGTTAAAACGAGAATGATTCTATTTTTTCTTTCTTATTTTAATATGATGAAATACACATTCAAGTCTTACGCAATATGCATGCATTGCTATGTAGGTAGATATAGAAAGTTCATAAAATAATATAATGTAGGCTAGTTGTTTTCTACGAACTCCAGCATATTCTTATTGAACATGTTTCTATGTACCTCGGTGCAGGTATTTAAGTGTTATACTGCAGCATGTTTTAATAATTAGATTAGTTAAATATATCCTGAATACACCTGTATTAAAATGTAGGCAGATATAAAAAAAAAATCATGAAATGTAATGTAATTTAACTGTGTTCTCCAAACTCCACCATATTATTGTTCAACATGTCCCTGCGTAACTCGATGCTGTTTGTCAAGTCATCAAGTGATTTTTCCCTGCAGCATTTGTTGTCCTGGCTAACAAGGTACGTGGCCCGGGGAGGGCTGTCTTCGTGGGAGCTCGTTATTTTGGAGTACTGTGATTTATAATATCAAGTATAACTTCCGACCACATCAGGAAGATAGCGGCCGTTCGCGCCTCTGAGAAAGGGTTTCATCATGAGTTCTGGAGAGCAACCTTCATGTCCTAAGGTCATTTTGAAATGGCATGTGAATTGAATACGTCATGTATAACCTCGGTCACAAGATTTTAATAATTAAAAAAAATCTCCACTCCTTGCGATTGTGCGACTTAAAACAGGGACTCTGGTGATCGTAACTGATGACTGATGACTGCTGATTTTAAAGACATTTAAATTCAGATAACATACCACACCCAATGTATATAGCCAACACGTGATGGCACGTAGACACGGCAGATACAATGGATGCTGGCATTTGCTGCGAACACAGATACACATACACTGGGCCCCAGCTGTAGAACCCCAGCTTGCTTCATGCTCTTTTTGTAACTTCCGCATCCTTCCATGTGGGGCCGTCTGCGTGAATAATCAGGCCCTGCACAACAGGAACCACCAGAGACGACCCATCACCTAGTCAGTGTTGTGGAGTATCTCCTGATAACCCCCAGTAACACTCAGTCTGTGAACAAATGGTGCTGGACCTTCTTTGGAGGATCGGCTTCTTCAGCTGTGCGTGAGTTGTTTCTTCAGTTTGTCTCTCCTACGGACACTATGGGTAGCGTTGAGTCTCTGTCGTCGATTCGCCACCCATCTCTGCATCCTCATCAGCTCTGTCTGACAGCAACCCAGTGTCAGGCAAGCTGGGGGTCGACTCCATGGCCTCCCCCTACCAGTCATCTGTCTCCGTGCCTCAAGGCATGGACACACATGTTCATGAGTGTCCATTTGGTTCTGGAAGTGGAAGTGCTCCTTCATGTGGACGACGTTGATGATGTCATGCTTCTCGTTCTTTTGGAGCAGCTCTAGAATTTACACCTCCGCCATTGCCTCAACTGCATTGGTTGGTTTGAGGTTCATGGAGGGTAATTGTTTAGGATTATTACATGGATTGGCATATTGATGACAGAATGTGATTGGAATGCTAAAATAGGAAATGTGAATTTAATGTAACGATGGCACTCTATCATTGAACTTGATCCATGATAAGATACCTTTGGTTGTGCGCAATGACCTTCATGGCTACCAGCTGCTGGGTTTTGTGGTCTCTGCACTTGAGGTCTCGACCAAAGCTGCCCTGACCCATCACCCCCAGGACCTCATAGGTAATGTGGTCGTTGATAACCTGCATTTAAAAACCCCATTCATTACATAGAGAACCGACTGTGAACTCGCTGAACCCAACAAAGCCCATTCTTCTACTCTGAAGGGTTTGGTGGTAGGATCCCTCAGGAGAACACGTGTTAGTACTGACCATCTTGTAGTGTCCCTTGATGTCATCATTACCATTGTAGAGGGCGCATGTCTCCTGGATCTCCTCTGAAGCTATAACAAGGTACCTCACCTCCGTGTACTGTTTGGGTCCCCTCTGCTTAAACAGTGTCAGGTGTTTCCTGAAGGCCGTGAAGGCTGTGTGCAGGGAAAGAAACGAGACACAGGGAGTATGTTGAGGCCTTGTTGCTCAGCAGGAAATGATGGCCTGATGAAAGGGACAGGCATCCATTTCTTCATGAAGGTGTTCAGGCTATTTTTCAGCAAAAGGGTTTAGAAGGTGCGGTGGTCTTTTCATGTATTAACTCGTCCAAAGGTTTATGATGAGATGATAAACTAGGGTTGGTCCGAAAATGTCTTCCCGGCAACAACATTGGAGTTTAAATCAGTGCCTCCAGAAAAACGCGATTATGCGCGATCGCATAATCGCGTTTTTCTGGAGGCACTGATTTAAACTCCAATGTTGTTGCCGGGAAGACATTTTCAGCCAAAGTCTGCTTATTCATGCAAGGGCCGATTTTTTTCAAATATGCCGCACTTTCACCGCATAAATTTCAGATTTTCGCGCGAAATATGCGGGGCTTGCATGATTTCATAATCCCCGCATTTTTGTTGCAAAAAAGTCACATATATCTTAGCAGAAAGTTGAAAAATGTTGCGTTTACTTCACACAAGATCAGCCTTTTCCCCCTGTTGAAATGGGAACGTTATGAAGTGATGTAATTACGCGATGTGAACGTCATCGAAAAGCTGCTGTTTTTCGCAAGTTCTCGAATTCTTTCTCAAGTTTCTGAAATTTTTGCAAGTTCCCCCAATTTTTATTGCATAAAATTGCTTAAATATGCCGCATATTTCATCACATATTTTAAGAAAACGTGCCGCATAATCAAGGATTTTGGTCTCCAATATCTTTTTTCATATCCAATATCAGATGAAAAATGTATGGAGAAAACTGTTGCCCATCAAACACAAAAATGTACAATGACTCACTTGAGTGGCACCCTCATGTCCCCATGAAGGTGGGACCGGCATTATTCAGCGGCCCCTCCCTCCCCCTGCCTCTGGCTCCGACCGGTCTAGGTCCTGCTCTGGAGATGGACGGGGCTGCGTTGCAGGTAGAGTCCACCATGTGCTCCCACTTAGTGGACTGGTGAGGAGAATAGTCTGCACTGGAGCTGGGACTCTGGAAGCGCTCTTTAATCCAGGGATGCTGCATGGCCTCATCCGGGGTCATGCGCTTCGCCGGCTCGTATCTTAACATCACCAGATCAAAAAGAACAGGGATCAACATATCTGCCACCCGCTGTATGTGGAAGACATTGTTTCATAAAATATGCCTAAATCATTTCACACCAATGGCCAAGACCCTAGCGTGGTTCTAGTGCTACAACCTCCAAGAATACTTTGTATCTCCTCAAAGAAATTAACAAAGCACATGTTGGAATAAATACATGAGCGAGGACTTGGGTACCGTGTCAAACGTCACACTTGGGTCAGAGCGGAGGTCCACCTACGTGAGACAGCGCTGAATGAAGTCAAGGAAGAGTTGGTCCTCCGTGTCCAGGGCCATAGACAGACGCCACCTGGTCATGCGTCTGCTATATCTTGTACCTGCATTAGCATCAAACAACAACATCACACAACAACATCAACTGAAGTACACAGCAACCAAGAGGCCAAGAATTTTGTGTCATGCCACTGGGAGGAGACCTTGAGGATGGTTTAGTTTCTACTCACCAGAGAGCACGTACTGAAGCGTGGTCTTCGTCAGCATACCCTTTGGGGGAGCACCCAGCAGCTTCAACAGAACACGCACACCAAACCATTAGAATAGCAGTAGGGCGTTGAAATATTAAAGCTAACCTTACTAGTTATTCATTACCTTCTTCATTTGCAGCAGCAGCTCGTACTTTTCCCACGCGTCAAATAGGACCTCGCCGGTCTTCAGCTCGGCTAAGATGCAGCCCAGACTCCACATGTCAATGGCCTTGCTGAAGGGATTCTTCAGAATAACTTCTGGGCACATGTAGGGCAGTGTCTGGGTAACAGGATAGGCTGAGGAGAAGGGAAAGGTTCATCATTCAAATGAAAAGTAGCTTCAGAAAGAAATAGCTACCTTTAAGATGGGTGTTTTTCGGTCAAGGTAAAAGGCCAGACACTCACTGTTAAGATGTTCCAGACGGCTTGCCCCAAAATCAGCCACCTTTATGACCTCTGAGTCATCTTCTGCTACCAGGATGTTGTCCTAAACAGATAATAGATATTGAATCCATAAGACTTGTGCATAAAGTGTATGTTCTAACTAAATGTGTCAACATGGAGGACTTAGATGATGATGAGGCTCCTACCGGTTTCAGGTCACAGTGGATGATGCCGGTCCTACTAAGGAACTGGAGAGACTGCACCAGAGAGATGGCGTGGCTCCTCACCTGAGAGGTGCCCAGCCCTCTGAACTCTCTCTCGTTCATCACCTCAAACAGGTTCTTTCTGGAAAGATTACACATTAAGAGGACTCATAAAGCTTAGTCCTAGGTCTCTCTCTCTCTCTCTCTCTCTCTCTCTCTCTCTCTCTCTCTCTCTCTCTCTCTCTCTCTCTCTCTCTCTCTCTCTCTCTCTCTCTCTCTCTCTCTCAATATTACCAACATCTTGTTTGTTGTTTGTGTCTTATTTCTTTGAGTGGGCATGATTTGAAGCTTTTGCTTCCAAACCCACCCCATGAGGTCAAAGGTGATGCACAGATGGTTCCGGAAGTGGAAGTGCTCCTTCATGTGGACGACGTTGGCGTCGTCATGCTTCTCGTTCTTTTGGAGCAGCTCCAGAATTTCCACCTCTGCCATCGCCTCAACTGCAACCCTATTGATTGGTTGGTTTGAGGTTCATGGAAAGTATTTGTTGAGGATTATATGGATTAGCATAGTGATTGGAGAAAGTGATTTGATTGGTTAAATAGGTAATGTTAATTTAATGGAACGATGGCACTGTATCATTGAGCTTGATCCATGATAAGATACCTTTTCTTGTTCGCAATGACCTTCATGGCTACCAGCTGCTTGGTTTTGTGGTCTCTGCACTTGAGGACTCGACCGAAGCTACCCTGACCTATCTCCTCCAGGACTGCATAGCGGTAGGCAATGTGGTCGTTGATAACCTGCATTTAAAACCCCCATTCAAAACGAACCAACTGTGCATAAATATAAAATACATCCGGCTGAACCCAACAAAGCCCATTCTTCTACTCTGAAAGGTTTGTGGTAGGATCCCTCAGGATGACATGTGTTAGTATTGACCATCTTGTAGTGTCCCTCGATGTCATCATAACCATGGTTGAGGGCACATGTCTCCCGGACCTTCTCTGCATCTATGCCAAAATACCACACGTCTTTGTACTGTTTGATTTCCGTCCGCTCAAACGGTGTCAGGTGTTTTCTGAAGGCTGACAAGGCATCTGTGAGCAGGGAAAGAAACGAGACACAGTGAGCTTGTTGAGGCCTTGTTGCTCGTCAGGAAGTGATGGCCTCATTGAACGGCACAGGCATCCTGTTCTTCATGAAGCACTGGAGGTTTAAATGCTATTTCCAAACACAGTGGTTTAAATGGTGCTATAGATTGGATTAAAGATTTGAAAAGAGAACAAACAAGATGGATTACCCAAACCATTCAGGGTAGACACGACCTGATTGATCAGATATGATCAATTTAAATAATCCCCTACAGGGACAGGAAATCAAATCTCACAAATCTCACAAAGCGTTTCACTCACTAATGGCTGACGGATGGGCCATTTCTAACGACTTGCATTCAAATAATAGCAGTAACATAACCTACAGCACATTAAATGGGAAACCCTGTCAACACATGAAGATTTCCGCCACCAGCGTGTTTACCTGCTGCGGCCAATCGTTGGCCATCCCACCTCCTCATCTTCTCCTGCTCCTGCACTCTCTGCTGCTTTTGGTCCAATATAGAAAACACACACACACACACACACACACACACACACACACACACACACACACACACACACACACACACACACACACACACACACACACACACACACACACACACACACACACACCGTGAACATCCTTAGAAGATGAAAGAGCGAATGTGACGCAGATGAGCAGATCACTGACCAGGTCAACAGCACGACAGAGGGGTCTCTGCTGGGTCTTGGTGACGTCTGGAAGGACGGGGGTCTGCCCCTTCTGAAGAGGAGCCTTGTTCAGCGCCTCAGGCTTTAAGACCAGCGGGGGGAGAGGGTCCTTCCTTCTGATTGGCTCCTGAGGGAGGGAGGACACGATGGTTATGACCTCAGTCTACGCTACTTGAGCGCTTTGCATACAACACACAGGTAGACATATTGGCCACCACCATGAGCTATGATTAGCTTCTCAAAGATGAATCCAGATTTAACATATACCATACCTATGTGTACGCACCATGCCCATACCGTATGGCTGGGAGTACCATTTGCAATGATCTAAGTAATAGGGACATGTAGGACACGAGCGGACTAGTTCACCAGCAACACTGACCAGGCCACCATCACAGCGGACGGGTCTCTGCTGGGTCTTGGTGAGTGCTGGAAGCACGGTCCTCTTCTGAGCGGGAGGCTTGGGCTTGGACGCACACTTGTTGAAGCGGGCATCCATGTTGATAAGCTCCTAATGATACAATTCAAGGAGTGGGAGGTTGTGTTTGGTATTTGATATTTATGATCATGATATTTTTTAAGATTGATTTTTTCAATATGGGGACGTGAAGTTGACGTCACACCGGGTTGAACCGCATGGTGAGGTCGCTGCCTCTGATGGTCTGACGGTTCTGTGTCACACTAGGGCGCCCGGCGTGACGTAACTTCACGTTGCCTATTGGGGTTATTATTATGAATAATAATATTCTTACTATCATGATTATTACTGTTATTATTTATTAGGAAATGTTAACATTTGAAGTGAGACAGAACACAAATCCCTAAACCTCGAATTCAACGATCTATTAAACAGGTGCTTAAGGTTGTATCGGCCTGTATATAACTAAAATAATTGCTAATTCCGTGACTCCCCATTAACATTTTGCCTTAAAATATCAAGACGCGATTATCTCCAGTGCTCTGATGCCAGAGAACTAGCCAGTGTGGGTCGACACTAAGTAATATCTTGCATTGTCACGTCATCCTATGGGGAAGAAAGCTCTGTACAGGCACTATCTGTTCAAATATGTCGGTTAATATAACAGCTTGGACTTTGTCTATCTTAACAATTCACCTCTCGGCCTGCGAGGATTTACCGCCGAGGGCCGTGACTCATTAGGGAAAGTTTCCCTAACTTACCTTTGTGTGGTGTTCACTGTCCCGGATTTGATGGATTGATCACTAAAGCTGAAACAACCAAACGTAGCACTAATACAATAGTTAATAAGGTGAATTAAGTAATGAATTAATATCTTGGTGACGACTTTGTTGAGCAATTAAATGTGAAGGGGGGGGGGGATTTGGCCGACTTCATATCACTAAGAAACGATGTATCAGATAAACGATTAAAAAAACACGACAGGGCCTATCAACTCCTCAACAAATGAATCCTATTCAGAATCATTCGATTTTTTTTCATCAGTGTTTGATGAAAAAAATCGAACTTTCCTCAAAATAGTGGCAGAAAGTCACGGAAACATACCTTTGTTTTCTAATGGATACAACTGGTCAACTAGACCGTTCGATCCTTGCAGAAAAAATACCGAGCCTAAAGACTTATTTATAATCAGAAGGAAATCGTCGAGCAATATCTCTTGGGATCAGAAGCGTCTTCAATATGAGTCCAAAAGTTGTCGTGCAAACATTAAAGGTTCTGAGAAAAAAGATCTCGAACTTTACGCAGCTCATTGTGACGCCATAAAAGAGAAGACCTCTCGCCTGTGACCGTGTGTGTGTGTGTGTGTGTGTGTGTGTGTGTGTGTGTGTGTGTGTGTGTGTGTGTGTGTGTGTGTGTGTGTGTGTGTGTGTGTGTGTGTGTGTGTGTGTGTGTGCGTGTGTGTGTGTGTGTGCGTGCGTGCGTGTGTGCATACATTATAAATATTGTCGTGAGATCCCCATATTTACTGTTGACTATTTGGTGGCATGAAATACAACTATGAACAAACTTCTTGCCAAAGTTCCAGAAGGGCTTGTTACCGACAATGGGCCACATTTTAATTTAGGGCTGCTTAATTAAGTACATATTCATTAAAATTGTGATTTTGGCCTGCGCAATTGTCTACTGGGAAAATTGAAGTCAGAATATGTATTACATTTATTTTAACAATTACAGAAGCTGTAATGCATATCTACCACAGACAGCAGACAATTGCCATGGTTCAGCTACAGTTTTACCTTTACCTTTCTGTATTTATTTCCGACAGTAATTAACATGTAAATAAATTATATATTAAATATAGCTACGTCTGACATGGCCATAGCCAAATTAATGCTGAAAATATTTCCCTTGATTCTGAAATAAGCGTGAGGGTTAAAAGCATGTATTTGATGATGGGGAAGTTGGTGCTACTTTTAAAAAATGGCTGACATAATGCTTTAAGCAATCTGTCTCTGTAATGAAGTCACACAGTAACAGAGGGTGTGTGGATGGCAAATAGGCTATACATAATAAAGCACTTATTAAAGTACTTACCCTGACCTTGTTTTGCAGAAAACAAATACCCTGGGTTTCAGATTGAAGCTATGCCCACCTGGGGAGGCCAAACACAACGTATGATTTATTGGCCAGTTATTAATATTAATTATGAGCAACTGTCCTAAGTAACATGCGATAGACCGGTGGATTCCTCCAGATATTAGGCCTACCCAATTTCCAAACAGTAAAAGTCGATTGTGATCCATTGTGTATTTTTTCCTGTTGCTTGTG
>NC_079416.1:8604736-8729736 GCF_026213295.1 Gadus chalcogrammus | reverse complement strand
GGCTAACTGTAGCGGTTTCTGACAAGAAATGACTTGAAATTTGACAGTGCCTTGCTGTTCTGAAAGTCGATGGCATGTCCACATCTGTACTATTGTTAAACTACCTGGTCCCAGTCCAACCAGTCAGTAATTCAATCCATAGAGTGTCCTTAAAATCTGAGCCTTGATATTCTAGGACAAAAATCAAACAAAGGTAGTCCTACCAACATTTACTCATTTGCAACTACATTGATTTCCATATGTAAAGCTTGTTTAAATGTTAAATGGACTTGCTCCTCAGCCTCTGTAAATACATCAAGAGACTACAGTTCTGCAGCTTCAAGCACCAACTGTACAGATTCCTTAAAAAAAACCTCCATTGCTCAGAAAGCTTTTCTGTGCAATCCATGCAACTCGTTATCCGATCACTTCAAATTCTAAAGACCAAATTAATCAGCAACCAACTTGTACTCATGTCTAGTTTTCTGTTACTATTTTACTTCTAAATGTTAGATGGATTGATTGTTGTGCTCAGTTTGATTCCATTTCACCTTGTGCTATTGTATCTTGCTCGCTTACCTTATTTTAACCTCACTGTTTTAATCTCAGTCTGTCTTCGTACAGTGTATCTGTCTCTATCAAATAATCCATTAATAATAAGTAAGGTAATGCAAAAGGAACATTCAATGTTGAACAATTGCCTTCAGATAATTTCAAAAGAAAAAAATGTCTGTGGTGACCCATTTAGATAAAAGCATACCTCCTCCGTGAACGCTCAGTGAATCTGATCGGGGAGCTGATAAGGTAAGCACCATCCGCTAACCACAATGAGGCCAAATCTGCTGATAAACCAGCGTGGGTTATGCTGTTGAAAACTAAGACTGTGTAACAGATTATAACAAGGTCAAAGAAGTCTACATGTACTAGGGCTGGAAGAACTACACAAATGATTACGGGAAAGGTGTCAATATCTATCATCTTGACGTGAATCATAAACGATATAGATATAGATATCTATAACTACGATTGTTTGATGTTTGTTAACTAATGTTGTTTGATAACTAATGTTTGGATGTTGTGATTTCAGATGTTTCATTGGGCTGAACCAAACCAGTTGGACCAAGATGGCCCCAACAAGGAAGAAAATGAACCCTTGCGTGACCGCTTTCATAAAATGCATCATGGAGATTGACTGGCTTTGTATCTAATTTATTCAGTTTTTCTTTTGAGACTTAGTTTTTCGTGCCCACCACAGCCACGTTAGAGTCGCAAAAAAGTTTGTTAATGTTGTTCAGGACACACACAAACACACCCACACACACACACACACACACCCCCACCACCACACACACACCCCCACACACACACACACACACACACACACACACACACACACACACACACACACACACACGTCACACACACACACACACACACACACACACACACACACACACACACATACAGCCCGCACACCACACAGAGGTTGAATGTCAGGAGATAATCTGTTTTATATGCACTTTTGGCTTTATGGGCTTGCCTTACTAAATGCCTTGCTTAAAAGCAAATGTTTTGTACTTGAAAATAATCGAATAGGCTTTGTTTTATGTTAACAGCATTCTGAGCTTTATTTCTGAATTACTTAGCCTGTTATAGTAGCAAACAGTAAAATAAAATACATGGATATTTTGAGGCTGACACTTTTCCAATTCTTTTTTCAGTGCTCAATTTCTATGGTTATTTGCACTCGTTAGACCGCAATCAACACAAAGGTAACTGGATAGAGCATGGCAGTGTTTAGTTCCACATTGAAGCAGAGATTAAAAGGTGTCTTTTAACCTATGCATACATTACTTCCTGTTGTAACTATTGCCAGCCCTTGGTCTTGCTCTTCTTTATTTTTATCAGGCAACTATAATATTTATCCGCCACGTTATTTGTGAAATCAAATTTCAAGGAGTTCAGGACATCAGTATATTCCTAGAACAAAGCATTCACACAGCCTTCTAAATAGCCCTTAATTTTAGTTGTGATCATATTATAATACTTTAGTAAGTAAATGCATGAGTACACTTTGACTAATACTAAAGCATTTAAACCTCTGTATGCACTTTGTCTGAAGGAAATGCATCTTTTGTTATGTATGGTAATTCAATTCCTATCTTGGCATACTAAAAGTTAATAAATAAATCGGTGTGTACATTGGCTCTTACCATTTAGCAAGGCTTGGTTTTCAAAGCATATCTTCTCAACCAAATGATTTGTGGCAAAAAACAGCAACACGATCGCTAGATGCTCTTTTTCCTGTCCCTTCTGAATCATCAAATAGGATTGCTGAACGCACGTATCTGCTTGGGAGCCTTTCAACCTACTACTGCGTAGCTCGATTCGTGTCTCACCTCTTCTTTTTGAAAAAAACGTTGTCATTGGTGGGACTATGCTATCAACTTCAAAGAACGAAAATGTTTTCAGCTACTCTTTGACGTACGACACCCACTCTCACAGACATACATATTATGCGTGGCGTGTGTAAATCACAAACACACCACACACACGCACGCAGGCATGCACATACACTCACACGCAGGCATGCACATACACGCACACGCACACGCACACACACACACACACACACACACACACACACACACACACACACACACACACACACACACACACACACACACACACACACACCTACATTTCCAGGAACTTTTTGTATCTAGTCACTCAATCATCTATATGCATTTCCTATGTCCATGTTGTTTATGGCAGCCTGTCCTCCTAGAAAATACGACCGCATAGGTCGTTTGTACCGCCCCAAATTACGACCCACTGGAGCGTATTTAGCGCCTCTAGCGGTCATGCAAATAACGACATTCTGAAGTCTCGGGGCCGCTCGTGGACGCTCGTGGTTGCTCGGGACGCGCGTAGCCATATTAATCGTTATTATCTGAATGGGAAATGCAATATTTTAGGACAGATACACAATTAAACGTGTTTCTAATGACATTTCTAGCGAGAAATGTACATTTTCCTTGCATAATCTTCAGTCAGTGAATGTGTATGATCTTTATTATCTGAATGGGAAATGCAATATTTTAGGATCGATTCAGCGTTAAACGTGTTTCTAATAACATTTCTAGCAAGAAATATACTTTTTACTTGCATAATCTTCATTCAGTGATTGTGTCTGATCTTTAGTTTGATAGTTATTAGGAAGATTTAATCGTCTCGCTCGCATGTTTCAACGACGTCAGGTTGCGAGGGACGCTGCTTTCGCTAAACTAGCAGCTCACGTGTTTCCTGCGTTTGTGTTATTAAACCGTTACTTTATGTAACTTTTAATGATATTGTAATAACCACAGGCGAGGTATTGAGCGAAGTAAGCTTGATAGCAGGTTTATTGGATTCCACAATCGGACAGGCAGGCACAGCTCCACCGGAAAACTACAACAACCAAAACTCCCGCCCGGAAGGAAACCCCCGGAACCCCCTCTCAGAAGGCCCGCACCTTCCTCCCAAACCCTGTGACGCTAAAATATCATCTTGTTAGAAACCCGTTTATCTGAGAGCCAACCCAGTAGCCAAAAGCATACGTTGACAGTGTACGTTTTCGTGAACACTGGATTACGTCGCATTTCAACATAAAATAGCGTGCTAAGCGCACACACACACGCACACACGCACGCACACGCACACGCGCACGCACACACGCACACACAATGCATTTCGCTGCTAAAACAACAACTTGGGCTGCTTCTCGGACATTTTGGGTGGATTTTGAACGGTATGTGGGCAGGACGTTTTTTGCAGGCAGGACCTGGCAACCCTGCGCTGTTGCCCGAGGTGAAGAAATGCTCCGGAGCAGATCTGGATCCACCATGGCCAAAATAATTGTCATGAATAGCATGAATAGATTCATGCATTATCATTCAACTTGAACATGTGTTTTTACAGTATATAGTGGTGGAGGGATGACGTATGTTGGCAAACCCGGAAGTGAGCGTCGACCTGGGTTTCCCTTGACAAAAAGCCAACGGGTTTTTCCATTGGATTTTGGATTATTGCAGAAAAATTAGCATCTTTGAAGCACCTCCACAAAAACTGAAAAAAATAAATAATAATAATAATAATAATAACTGTGCCCCAAAGAACGAAATGTAAACCAATGCATTCTGAATGGGAGTGTTTCTCCGATTTTTCCATGCTACACAGAATGAAATGTAAACCCATACAAATAAAGACTTCATGGTCATAATAATTAAAATATCATTAAGTAATTACTGAGTGTGTAGGGAGGTATTCTATTTTTTTCAACGGGGCTGAATCCAGTCACTTGACCGTCATGGTTGCTATGGTGGTTGCTATCGACCGCCCCCTCTAATACTCGTGGCTCTAAAAACCACGCGGCAAAGGAGCTGCCGTCAATTGGGTTGTTTTTGTCGTAAACTAGGGTCAGATGGTTGAAAAATAGACAGATATTCCAAGGTATCCTTAAAAGGCAGCTTGGATGTGTTTATTTTCTGCAGTTTAGACTTCTTCTATAATAGGGTGACCAGATTTGAGTTTGTGAAAAAGAGGACACTTCGTCGCGGGGGGGGGGGGGGGGGGGGGCGAAAACATGGGTATTTTTTCTTTAGTTCGTCCGTGAACTTACATTTACGTTTAGGCATGGCTGCAGACAGTGGCGATCCTGGGTCCAATTGCGCCCCGGGCAAGATTGTTGACGGGGGGGGGGGGGGGGGGGGGGGGGGGACATATAACCATGGACATATACAATGGTAATAACTAGTAGGTTATGTGAAAGACCCAGAAACACAAATATGCGACGGGGCAAAAAAAAATAAAAAGATAATAATAACAATAATATATATTTTTTTTTTTTTTTGCGACGAGGCAAAATACCGGACGTTTTTGGAATCCCTGCCGGACGCATTTTTTAGGTCTCGAAAAGAGGACATGTCCGGGAAAAAGAGGACGTCTGGTCACCCTATCTATAACTAATTTTTGTAAGCAAAACACCAAGCTCATTGATTTAATGAGGAAGGGTTATTTGAAACAATTTATTCAATAAATATTTGTGAGAGGTCATTCCTTCTCCTGATTTTACTTCCTATTTATGTCTAGGGTAAACCCCTACTGTCCACAAGCATCACCCCCTCCCCATATGGATTTGGAGAATTGTTGCCACGTCCCAGTGGTGGAGGTATCATATATATATGAAAGAGGGCATTCAATTATAGCCTACTACAATGATCAATTAGGAGGCCGAAGCCCTAAAGGAAGTGATGCAATAGGTGACTGAGTCGACAACATTTAAGTAAGCTGTATAGGGTCTCTTATATATCAAAGGGGGTCTCAAAGGACGCATACGCTTCAACCTGTGGCTCCAGCACTACAGGAAATGACTCAGCAAGTGCTCCATCTCGTTTCAACTCACCCAGCGGCTCGCTTGCAAGATTTTGGCCTGAAGTTCTGTCCAGACCTACACCCTAGCCATCCAACATGCATATCTGAGAATCAGGCCTCTCTTTAATAATGACAAAAAGTTATGAGAGAAACACACATTAACTTTTTGTTATCATAAGCGGCGTGGTGCCGGCTCCTTTTGACCTTTTGACCCCCGACTTCAAAAACGTGGCCACAGGCCAGCTGTGTCTACACACCTTTAGCCACAAATGTACACCTCCTTCCCACACAAAATGGGGACTAGAAACAAACCTCTGTCTTATGTACATTTACTGTACTGTTGGAGGTCACGCCCCTTTGCCGACCTTTTCGAGATAGCTAGGGATGCTAAAATGTTTACACACATTTCCCGGGGCCCCGTGAACGACATATCCGAGATTTGGAGTTCTAGCCTTTAGAGAAAAAAAGTTTTCCCAAATGGAGTGTCATTTGGACAAAGCCCCTCAGAAGTGTAGCCTGCAAGACCTAATGGTTCAGAATGTGGTGGAAAAACAGTTTTTGAGATAGGAAGGTCCTACCGCCCTGAAATTGTAATACCTTATAGGCCCTGAAATTGTAATACCTCCTTATAGACACAGCTGGCCTGTGGCCACGTTTTTGAAGTCGGGGGTCAAAAGGTCAAAAGGAGCCGGCACCACGCCGCTTATGAGATAACAAAAAGTTAATGTGTGTTTCTCTCATAACTTTTTGTCATTATTAAAGAGAGGCCTGATTCTCAGATATGCATGTTGGATGGCTATGGGTGTAGGTCTGGGAAGAACTTCAGGCCAAAATCTTGCAAGCGAGCCGCTGGGTGCAGGTGCAACGAGATGGAGCACTTGCTGAGCCTGGACTTTCAAAATCTTCGCTCTGTGAATGTAAAGGATGTTTGGTCGGATGTTACGACGAAGAATCATAATGTGAATGGGAATATTCTATAAATCTCTTGATATCATCTTTCGTCTCAACACTTAAACCACACTTAAACCACCACACTTAAACCACAACCACCTAAAGTCTCACTCCGAGAACCTTAAAATATGAATCAATCCATTAGAAGTATGAAAATATCTTCCCGGTGGTCCAACAGAGCAAACAAGGTGTCCTTTGACATCTACGTTTCGAGACGATTGCAACAGTGCCACACATGATCATATTTGAATATGTTTCGGGGTAGTAATTAGCTGTCGATTTTGGAGGCCTTTATCAATAATGACCAGCTATAGATTTGATTCCCGATGGAGGTTTTTGACAAATTACATGTTAATTAGCATCTACACGTTAAGCTGAGTCCAATGAGATCAAGCTCGGCCTCTTGCTACACCGAGATCATGTCCTAGACCTAGGTGTACCATGTAAAATACATGTTACCATTAGCTAGAGTGTCGTTCAACGTGTAGATGCTAAATAACATGTCATTTTTCACAAATTTCTATCGGGAAGCAAATCAATAGCTGCTCATTATTGATTAAGGCCTCCAATTTCGACAGCTAATTACTACCATTAAACATGTTCGAATATGCTCATGTGTGGCATCGTTGTAATCGCCTGGAAGCGTAGATGTTGAAGGACACCTTGTTTGCCCCGTAACACCTCCGGGAAGATATTTACATGCTTCTGATTGACTAATGAATTGATTCAGCTATTCCCCCAGAAGTCTGGGGTCAAAAGGTCAAAAGGAGCCGGCACCACGCCGCTTATGAGACAAAAGTTAATGTGCATTTCTCTCATAACTTTTTGTCATTATTAAAGAGAGGCCTGATTCTCAGACATGCAGGTTGGATGGCTTCGGTGTAGGTCTGGGAAGAACTTCAGGCCAAAATCTTGCAAGCGAGCCGCTGGGTGCAGGTGCAACGAGATGGAGCACTTGCTGAGTCATTTCCTGTAGGGCTGGAGCCACAGGTTGAAGCGTACACACACACACACACACACACACACACACACACACACACACACACACACACACACACACACACACACACACACACACACACACACACACACACACACACACACACACACGCACACACAATGCATTTTGCTGCTAAAACAACAACTTGGGCTGCTTCTAGGACAGGGGGTCCTTTGAGACCCCCTTTGATCTATAAGAGACCTCAAAGTACAGCTTACTTAAATGTTGTCGACCTGCAGTCACCTATTGCATCACTTCCTTTCGGGCTTCGGCCTCCTAATTGATCATTGTAGTATAATTGAATGCCCTCCTTCATATATATGATACCTCCACCACTGGGACGTGGCAACAATTCTCCAAATCCATATGGGGAGGGGGGGGGGGGTGATGCTTGTGGACAGTAGGGTTGTACACTAGACATAAATAGGAAGCAAACTCAGGAGAAGGAATGACTTCTCGCAAATATATATTTAATAAATTGTTTCAAATAACCCTGCCTCGTTAAATCATTGAGCTTGGCGTTTTGCTTTCAAAAATAGGTTATAGAAGAAGTCTAAACTGCAGACAATAAAAACAACCAAGCTGCCTTTTAAGGATACCTTGGAATATCTGTCTATTTTTTAACCATCGGACCCTATTTTACGACAAAAATAACACAATGGACGGCAGCTCCTTTGCCGCGTGGTTTTTAGAGCCATGTAAGGATTAGAGGTGCGGGTCGATAGCAACCACCATAGCAACCATGACGGTCAAGTGACTGGATGCAACTCCGTTGAAAAAAATAGAATACCACCCTACACACTGAGGAGAATAATGATATTTAAATTATTATGACCATGAAGTCTTTATTTGCATGGGTTTACATTTCGTTCTGTGTAGCATGGAAAAATCGGAGAAACACTCCCATTCAGAATGCATTGGTTTACATTTCGTTCTTTGGAGCACAGTTATTTTTATTGATTTATTTTTTTTCAGTTTTTGTGGAGGTGCTTCAAAGATGCTAATTTTTCTGCAATAATCCAAAATCCAATGGAAAAACCCGTTGGCTTTTTGTCAAGGGAAACCCAGGTCGACGCTCACTTCCTGGTTGGCCAACATACGTCATCCCTCCACCACTATATACTGTAAAAACACATGTTCAAGTTGAATGATAATGCATGAATCTATTCATGCTATTCATGACAATTATTTTGGCCATGGTGGATCCAGATCTGTTCCAGAGCATTTCTGCACCTCGGGCAACAGCGCAGGGTTGCCAGGTCCTGCCTGCAAAAATCGTCCTGCCCACATACCGTTCCAAATCCACCCAAAATGTCCTAGAAGCAGCCCAAGTTGTTGTTTTAGCAGCGAAATGCATTGTGTGTGTGTGTGTGTGTGTGTGTGTGTGTGTGTGTGTGTGTGTGTGTGTGTGTGTGTGTGTGTGTGTGTGTGTGTGTGTGTGTGTGTGTGTGTGTGTGTGTGTGTGTGTGTGTGTGTGTGTGTGTGTGTGTGTGTGCTAACACGCTATTTCATGTTGAAATGCGACTGGGTTGGCTCTCAGATAAACGTGTTTCACGTCACAGGGTTTGGGAGGAAGGGGCGGGCCTTCTGAGAGGGGGTTCCGGGGGTTTCCCTCCGGGCGGGAGTTTTGGTTGTTGTAGTTTTCCGGTGGAGCTGTGCCTGCCTGTCCGATTGTGGAATCCAATAAACCTGCTATCAAGCTTACATCGCTCAATACCTCGCCTGTGGTTATTACAATATCATTAAAAGTTACATAAAGTAATGGTTTAATAACACAAACACAGGAAACACGTGAGCTGCTGGTTTAGCGAAAGCAGCGTCCCTCGCAACCTGACGTCGTTGAAACATGCGAGCGAGCCGATTAAATCTTCCTAATAACTATAAAACTAAAGATCAGACACAATCACTGACTGAAGATTATGCAAGTAAAAAGTATATTTCTCGCTAGAAATGTTATTAGAAACACGTTTAACGGTGAATCGATCCTAAAATATTGCATTTCCCATTCAGATAATAAAGATTAATAAAGATCATACACATTCACTGAGTGAAGATTATGCAAGCAAAATGTACATTTCTCGCTAGAAATGTCATTAGAAACACGTTTAATGGTGTATCTGTCCTAAAATATTGCATTTCCCATTCAGATAATAACGATTAATATGGCTACGTAACAATTTCACCAAATGCCCTGTTGGTCATATATGTGGCATACATACCTCCCGCGACCTGTAGAGGCGCTTGATACGCTCCAGTGGGTCGTAATCCGTGGCAGTACAAACGACCTATACGGTCGTAAAATTTTGCGGACTTGTTGCAGCCAGCATGGACATAGGAAAATCTGTAAATCTGGTTTGCAGATAGAAATTATTTAGTTTTCGCTATGGATGTAGGCCTTGAAATGTATAGCAGATAGTGCTATTCATTATGAAACGGTTTATAGTTTGACATTCTGGGTGAAAGAAGACGGCCTTTAAGTGTGAGAAGAGAGTTCATTATGATTTGTTTGGATGTAGCCTATTACTTTATATATGAGATGAAATTGTTATCAAACACATCCTTAAGGTAAGCAACAGTCGACTTTGCATGCACACGAATAAGATGTTATAACACGCACGCACGCATACACAAGGAGACGCTCGTCAACCGTCTGCAAGTGTCATTGACCGAGTGCAACTGTAAAGGTGCGGCCACACCAGACGCGTATCTCGCGTACTTCGCGTCTCAAATCGCCATTTTTTCCATAGGGAACCATTGGTTTAATACGCGTATTACGCGTTTCACGCGTATTAAGCGTATAAGCAACATTGTACGCGCGTATAGCGCGTATGTGGCGCGTATATTTACGCGCAATACGCGCTATACGCGCGTATATCGCGTATATCGCGTACATTTCAAGAGTTCAAAAAATTGAACTTTTTACGCGAAGTACGCGAGATACGCGTCTGACGATAGCCGCGTTGCCCAATCAGCGTTGAGCTTGACCCGACGTCACTGGCAGAGAGTAGTGAGCTTGGACAGAAGCATACGGCCGACATCTTTCTTTATTCTGTGTGGAAATAGTAACATAGTTACGCCATTAAATGCTTTTATGGAAACATTTCTAGCGAGAAATGTGCATTTTACTTTCATAATGTTCGCTCGGTGAATGTGAAGGATGTTTGGTTTGATAGTTATGACGAAGAGGGAACGCTCCGTTCACTTGCATGGACAGAGTCTCTGGTTACTAAGCAACCTCAACGTCTTGGCGGACTATATATCTGCTGATCAACACTACGAATGCTGGAAACACACCAGACACACCATGTGAAGTTATTTAACCCGATTATTGTTATTTATATCCGAGATTATTTAATCTAACCCGATCTAAACTCTATCACCCAAACACGGCGGCGTTTGGGTTTCCTACCTCGGACTCCAGCGCAGCTTATCCTGGGGCAACACACACACACACACACACACACCCAAGTGTTGGAGCCTTTACCGTGGGGAGCCTCATCCTGGGGCAAGACACACACACACACAGCCACGGCCGACAACTTTCTTTATTCTGGGTGGAAATAGTAACATAACATAACATTTGGTTTGATAGTTATGACGAAGAGGGAACGCTCCGTTCACTTGCATATGGCAAGCCGAATTGTCATTTATTAACTCAGTTTGACTATCCGGAATTTACATTGCAGATATCTGCAATTCAGTTTCGCCTAGTCAAAACTAACATTTCGGATATCCGCAACTACATTCCTCCTATCCGCAATTGTCATTTCAGATATCCACAAAGACATTCCTCCTAGGCGAAATTACGTCATTTTCGCCATTCATGTCTATGGGGTTTCTCATTGCGGATATCTACAATTCAGTTGCGGATATCCACTTTGTGAATTACGGATATCTGCAACTGAATTGTAGATATCTGTAATTCCAGTTTCAGATATCTACAATTTGATTCTGACTAGTCATAATTCCAGTTCAAGATATCTTTAATTCACCTCAATTCAAGATATCTACATGTCCCTTTTTAGATATCTTAAATTAAGTTTTGACTAGGCGAAATTAAGTTGTAGATATCTCCAACTGGAGTTACGACTAGTCAAAATGACGTTGTAGATATCTCTAACTGGAGTTACGACTAGGCGAAATGACGTTGTAGATATCTAATATCAAGTTATAGATATCTTGAAAGGAATTTTGATTAGAGATATCTACAATTGTAGATATCTTTAACTTTCATTCTGCCTAGGCGAAACTGAATTAAAGATATCTTGAATTCGAGTTTTGACTAGGCGAAATGACGTTTCAGATATCTCTAATGACGTTTCAGATATCTGTAATGACGTTTCAGATATCTGTAATGAAAAATTATAGGACCGTTTACTTTAAGCGGGAGCGGAGCAGCTCCTCGTTCAATCATCATTCACACAATTCACTGATTACATCGCTCCATATTTTCTCGTGATCTTTTCGATCACAGCCAACGCCATGACTGCTCCTTTCTTATTCCATTCGGAAATGAACCCACTTCTTCTTTGATTATGGCGGCAAGGGGAAATTACGTAATTCTGGATATCTAAAACGTAATGCCCAACACTCAAATGACGTTTGAGATATCTTTAACTTTCATTCTGCCTAGGCGAAACTGAATTACAGATATCTGCAATTGTCATTTAAGATGTGTGACGAGTTGAATGTCGTTTTCCTTGAAGTCATTGCAGATATCTATAATTCAGTTTCGCCTAGTCAAAACTGAATTACAGATATCTCTAACTATCGTTTCGACTAGTCAAAACTACGTCACAGATATCTCTAACTGTCGTTTCGACTAGTCACAACTACGTAACAGATATCTTGAATGAAGTTGTTGATATCTACAATGTAAATTCCGGATAGTCAAACTTAGTTAATAAATGTCAATTCGGCTTGCCATACTTGCATGGACATTGGACTCATCTAGGCGAGTGACGTATGCGCGTATGGCGCGTATTGCGCGTATGTGACCATTTTTGACACAAAATGGTCAAGCAACATTTTACGCGCGTATTTCGCGTAAAAAGTACGCGAGATACGCGTCTGGTGTGGCCGCACCATAAGGAATGTTTATGGGATTGGACCTCTTTAGGACCCAGAGGAGGTAGGCCTTCCCCAGTAAAAGAGGTGAGACCAACCTGCACCTGAAGCGTTCGACACCGGCATGGACATGTCAGTTGACTCGCTCGTCTGGTTTGTGGAGCGCACATTTTTACATTGACTTCGACGTGCGATGGAAACGGTTTCGCGGAACTGCCTTGTAACTTTCTTTGATAAACTTTTCTTCTTTTATTACATTTGCTGAAGAAACAATGAGCAAGTCCAGTTCGCTTAAAATCAAGAGTTTGTTCAAACACAAGTCACTTGATAAGGAGAATGAGATTGATGCAGAGAGGAAGAAGTATGCTCGCTCGCAGTCTCTCCGAGATGTGGCGGTGGCACCGGGCAGTCCGCCGGACCTGTCCCCCACCTCACCGTCCGGTCCGGTACCAGTGGAGGGCATTCAGGACGTGGAGCTGCGACCTGGGTCGACCCTCAAAAGAATCCTGAGCTTTAAGAAAAAAAAGAAGAAATCAAAGCACGCCGAATCAAGCGACTTATTTTTCCATGAAACCGATGATTTGGAAACCAAGAGTCAATTGTAAGTTGTTTTCTAGTTTGCAAACTGTAGTGCGCAGCCTGTGTCCATATCAGCCCCAGGAAGCTCATATTTATTCACTTCATGGGCCAACACTATTAAAGCAAACATGTTTTGTTTATTGTGGCAGCTTATTGCTTTATTGTATGTATGCCACTGTTTTTAAACAACACATGTCCAATAATTTACAATTATAATCAAAGCCCTAAATCGGTGGATAGAGGTAGGCTACATGCCCTTCAGCGCACCGCCAGATGGCCCTATAATGGGCTGTGTGTCTATGGCCTGCCTCTCGAGAACCGCCAACGCTGAACTTGTGAAGGTGTGAGGCGGTTTATGCATACAAACCCCGGATAGGTTGACAGTGTTGGCCCACGGGCAGTTATTTAAATGTGGTGTAGTAGGCTACTATTCGAGTTACGCCTCGATTATCACGTCATGTTGTTGTTCAGAGGAGAGACAAGATGGACAACGGTGTTCTCATTGGGAAACAAAGAGGCAGGGGTTTCAAGTTCAAGTTTAAAACAATTATATATAGTTCTGAACAGAAGAGGTTTTTGCAATTACAGTTACGTTTAGAATTCATAGGCACAATGGATAATAATCATAGTAAAGATTATCAGAATCATAACCATATTACATAATATATAATCAAACCATTCTGGTTCCGTTCTTAGAAAGGCTTAAATTCAAAGCATTCCCCCAACACAGCGCAGTATGCTGACATCCCTTCCATAACAGCCACAGCCACAAGTCTACAATCTGTTGATCTTGTCTTTGGCTAAGACCCCACATTATAATGAAATTAGACACGGATTTCTGCCATTGGTTGGGAAACAGAGGGTTTTACAGATGTACAATTACAATCTTATATATTTTTTTATGATTTCTTAGGGTAAGTAGGCCTATTCGGTCATCACTTGATGTTGGTGTAGTAGGGCCATTGGCCATTAAGCTACCACCCTTCCCAAAGTTACATCCATTCATGTCAGTAGGCTTAGATATATAATTATAACTAACTACAAAATCAACCTTTACAAGGATACCTTCTCGATCTGCTCAGTCCTCTTTCTGTTTGTATTTTCGAAAACTCAACTCAAATGCGGAAAACAACATGACTCATTTGAGATGATGTGTGTGCGTGACTACACCCAGTCATGTTTGCCTTCCCTACTGTATATAGACAGATGGCAAAATGCTTCAGTGATGTGAGCACGAGACCGCCTTCCATTAGTCTCTTGCAGGCTGCCCATAGAAACCTGCTGTGCAGGGACGGTAACGAATGGCCATTAGCTGGTGGTTAGGGTTCAGTGACGCTGACTGAACGTTGATAGAACGTTAATAATGTGCCAGCGGGCTGTAGTGCTGCACACTGTAGGCCTATATATTCCATGCATGGATGTAGAGCTACTCGTATCAACTAACACACATTGTGTGGGACGCTCAGTGGGACGCTTTTGGAACACAGCCGTTGAACGCCGTTTGCTAAATCTTGTTAAAAAATAACACTGAAGTAGACCCACAGCAAGTCAAATTAATTAAGATGGCTCTATGGTCTAATACGGCTGTGATGCCAATAGATTCCATCCAGTCTCCATGCATGTTAATTGGTATTGAAGTAGAATGCCTGCATGCATTATGTTAGATTATTTTGGATTGAGTTTATGTTATGGTTCCAATACAAGGGCCATATTCCTAATACAAGAATGACCTTGTAATAGTTGTAAATACAACTGGCTATAATGGGTCATTATAAAAGCAGCTATTTCAAAAAGGACTTTTGTCTGTGTTCAGTTTTTGCAACGTCAGCACATGCAATTGATTTGACCTGCCAATCAACTACTCTGAGCAGTGGAACCTCTTTGGAGAGAATGCTAATTGCATGTTTTAAAAACCAGTGGCGGTGTCAGCGTATGTCAGGTTTTTAAACCTTGGACTGTATTGCAACATACCTCTAAACATATGGTCAATTTCTCTTTTGCTAAAGCTAATTCACATTTCCACGTTTCAATATGATCGCTCTGATACAACATATCTTTATTATTGCCTTACTATTAATGAGTCAGAACACACCTGGCCAAGCCTAATAGTTTATAGACTACTGTCTGGACTATCAGTACATTGTTTGCACAGACTATCTTTAGTGAGTTGTCTTTCTTTTGCCCTCTTGGGAAACCCTGCACTAAACATGTAAATGTATAGTATATATGTTAGGGAAGCTTGTTACGTTTATTATAATTAATTTACCTATGTATTCACTGTTTTCAACCGTGGTGAATACCACAGTGTTCTTTTTCACATATTTAAAGAGGTGAATAATGATCACACAAGATCACCGAGCAACAGGTTTTCTGTCAAAACTTTTTACTCTCTCTTGTTTATGGTTTTGCCTTCAGGGGGTTGAGGAAGGGTTCTCACACAGGCTCAGCATAACAAGAGCAAAGTAAAGTGTGGGACTTGGAGGAGGTCCTTGAATCTCAACATAAATGGTGGTCTTAAGCAGAGGGTTGAGCTACGATTTTAGAAAGTAAAAGTCCCTCCCACATACTGGAGTCAACCATCTGGCTTCTGTAATGGACCTTTATCACAGTAGTGATACCCAGCTCATACAGGAAATGACAGCACATGTTGCTGGACAAGTAAAGATAAAGTGCTGCTGCTGTTGATGATATAGCCAGTGTTGTTGTCCATGGGCGGCCTCTGTACAGGACATGATCACTAATGTGTTAATATTGAAAGCATGCAGCTGTGTTTAACCTGGTGTGACTCTGATGTGTGAGGGGTGCCTGAGCAAACAATCCAGATGGACAGATAACGATTGACATCGCCTGGTACACTGAGGGGGAATGACTTTAATTACTTTCTGTTCCCAACTTTAATTGAAACATCCACTCAGAAGACCGGCCATGATTCTTCGTTCCGGATCGTTCTACTTAGTATACGGTGGTAGATCAAGGCATTCGGCTGGCGGGGAACAGGGAGGAACACGAGGGACTGTGTGTGTACAGACCGAAGGAAAATGGCCCCGCTGTGGTTCATTGATTAATACGCTGGGGTATATATTTACTATTATTCATCCAGCTTCATTCAGCAGAAGCTTTTGTCCAACGTGACTCTGACAATGATTTGAGATGATTGAGGAGCATTAAGGGATCATCTTGCTCACAGATGCCTACAGGTGGAATGTGGACATCTGACTGTAGGCCTGATTGATTGATTGATTGCTTGACTGATTGATTGATTAATTGATTGATTGAATGGCAAATTGGTTGATAAGGTACCATTTAAACACCTCTGGGGGACCGCAAGCAGGTGGTGGACGGTACCATGACGGCTAATATGACATAATCGTATAAAATGTTTGACTTCCAGAGGAAGATCATGCCATCGCTTTGAAAAAAACATGAGAGAAAGAGAGGGACAGTGAGAGAGAGAGATATGGACAAAGAGAGCGAGACCGATATGCAGAGGGTGCATTAGTCATATCATATGATATGTGAAACTTTAAATAACAACGTGATCAAATAAGTCATTGAGCTGTTGATTTCTCTTCAGGTCGAAACAGATCTAAACGATGAACTGTTGTAACCGCCACCTCCACCCCCTCCCCCCCCTCCCTCCCACCCGCTCCCTGTCCATGATGATATTCAGTTATTCTCAAAGAATGCACAAAGCTACATTTTTAAAAGCAGCTATCTACTGGAGATATAAAAAGACACTGAGGACCCAGATAGGAGGCCGATCCGTCACATTGTTCAAACTAACACATTCTATAGTATGACACTAAGGTCACACTTTAAATAAGTGAATACGCTCGCTTCTTGTGTGATTTATCACAAGTGTCACAGAAAAACCTAATGTTTGTTTTGTTTTGCTCAGTTCTGTATTCCGTAGTAGAAAAAGTAGTACAAAAACTACTTAGTCATATTCATTCATATTCATTCATCTACTTGTGCTTTAATCTAATAAATTAGGTAAAAAATAATAGAGTCCTGGTCTAGAATCCTCTTCGAGTGGTCGTTAAATATCTATTGTGTAAGGGTTAAGAAATAGGAGAGATTTGACACAAGTTGAATAGCATATATGTGGCCTCAGTCAAGTTGCTCTTGAGATTCCAGAGAGGGTTTATCATTTTCGGTCGGCCCACTGCTTAGCCTTTGCTACCAATGTAGCCCATGATAGTCTGTGACTTGACATTACACCACCAGGTATTTGGAATCAGATGTTGCACAACCGGATCTATTTTCTATAAACCTGTCTCCAACGAAGCTTGTCCCTCCAGGGAAGCTGATTTTGAAATACGTTACCCATCCATGACGCATACTCATTACAACACTCAAGTCCTGCAGCTCATGCCTTTGTCTCTGAAACTTAATTCGAGACAGCATAGGCCAAATCAGGCAGCTGTTTACCTCAACATGACACCTATTGTTTTTATTAGTAGAAACAGCTAGGTAGGCTGGATGAATACATCTGAATCATAATAGCCGTGCGTTAGAGATCAGAGTGCGACCGCCAACACATTTAGAGAGTCACGTTGGGTCAAATTTAGGTGACATGAATTGTTAGGCTTGAAGGTCACACTCTCAACATACAGCAGTTACTTTACAATACTTACTTTGCATTTTTTTATTTTCTGTGTGGTCGTTTATTTGTGTTTTGTTGAACCCATCCTTCAGAAATTCATTCCATTTTCGGAAAATGGTTTAGTTCTGTCAGCACTTCAAGCTCATCAAAAGCCATCGCTGTCAACACGGTTAAATATGTTTGTAAGACCTCGTACTTCATCACCATGAGGTTTGCATGACACGGTGCTCGTAAGCAAATAGACCTCCGACCACCAAGTGTCGGAGGTCAAGTGCTTTAGAAAGGATGCACATACAGAACTCTGTGAAAACAGGTCTGTCAAACCATACGGGATTCCTGCATTAACGACTTTGTTCTGCACTCTGATCATGAGCGTAAACACGGTTAAGATATTTCTATGATATTTCTATACATTGAAATATTAACACTTAGAACATAGTTTTGTGGACTACAGATGCAATTTGAATGTAGAGTTTCACAGAGATATCGGTTGCTCCTCCACTTAGTTTTGTTTTCGTCAGTGGCTTACAGTAGAATCAACAGGGAAGTACACCAATAACTAATGCTGTGGTTGTTGTGTTTTTTTTTACATGTCAGAGGTCTAAGATATTTGAGGCTATGCGTCATCGTTTCTCCAGAAAAATACTAACCTGAACAAAGAGTTGGCACCGCAGACAGTAACCAAACAACAAACAGCGAAGTCCAAATCCCTGCTTATCTCTTGCCTGCGTGTGAGAGGTTATGTCTGAATGTGCGTGCGTGTGTATGCGTGTGTGAGCATAAGTTTGTGGGTACGTGCATGCGTGCGTGCGCGTGTGCGTGCATGCGTGCGCGCATGAGTACGCACCTAGACTGATTGGTCCGTTCCATTTGCTAGGGTGGTAACCCCATAACTCTGTGATAAGATTGGCTTGTTGGATCTGCTGTTTAACCAAGTCATTAAAGGCCTCCGTGCAGGTTAACCGGAAGTTTTGATTAATGGGTACATAAAATATGTGTATCATTTATAAAATGTCTCAAATAGTGTTAAAGTCCAGTTTTGGGCGTTTTTGGCAGTAACGGGTGTATTCTAACGCCATTCGGCGATGACGTCACGTTGGGGAGACGTGGTGGAAGGTAGCCTCAGCCTAGTACCAGAACTATGGCGTCCAAGAAGTGGCAAGAACCACAAAGAAATAACATGTATGATGGCCCACAGCAGTATCATTTCGAACCTGTCAGACGTGAGAGGGCGAATGAGGAATTGCCGAGAACTGATGGCGGTCAAAGCCAATTAGATGCATGATCAGAGGAGAATGAGTGGAGAGTTGCTATCATTTAGCAACCAGCAACGAGCGCTGGAGCTAGTCAATGAACAGAAGTGCACACAATAAAGACACTTTTATTTATTTTTACTGTCAGTAGCATCGAGTGAAAGTCAACGTTTTCTTTACATCTAGTGACAGCGATTATGCCGTAAGTACCGATAAACGTAGTCAGAAGATCTAGAAATAGAAGGCATAATGCTAGCTATGGGCTAACTTAGCCCATCGGACAGCAATCAGTGCACTTGCAAATGAGTGACTGCAACTTCCGATCGTGGTGTGATATTATTCAACCATCGATCTACCGCAAATACGACCATACAGATGTACATTGAACACATACACAAAGCACACCTTCCAACCCGGTGGATGCTGAAAGACAGCCCACAACAAGCCAAACATCACCACGCCGGGGGTGCTCTCACTCTCGCAAGCCCGTACTACACAATCGCTTCAACTTATCCAACTCCAAGGCTAGGCTGCTTCACTAAGACCACAACTAACCACAAGGCCTTCATAACCATGCAGTATGCCGAAGCCGGAAAAGGACACATGCACAGTCGCACACTCATCTTGCAAAACAATCCGTTTTATCATCAACATTCAGTCTCTGTAAAGATTTAAAGACTAGCCTCTTACCATAAGTTAGAATGGACCCAAAGTATGTGATTGATACAGTCTGGTTCGGCTTTCGCTTGCTATCTGTTTTTAGCATGACTTGTCTTTCTTATGTTAGGCGCACATGGCTAATTTGCATATGCGCAAAGGATTGTCTGGCTCCGCAAGGCAATAATAGAACATATTTAAATATCTTTCTATCCGTCTATCTATCAACGCAAAGACTTGACAAGGCTATTTATCTATCTAGGCTATTAGTCAACAATTATACGCCGAAGGTGAAGTGAATAATGGGGAATAGCCCCCAAGACCGAAGGTTTATTTGTTGTTATCAGCTGACATTTTTCGATGAAAACAATATCGAGTTTGAGATATCAAACATGGGATATTGCCCAATATCCCGAGATAGCGAACCAATCAAATTGCGCCATTTTAGGAGATTCACGTGTAGCATATACTAACTATATATAATATCTATGTATTTATCTATGTATCTGTATAATCTGCTGAACACTCTTTTACTAGTCACTACTCTCAAGGGTCTCAATGCGGCTTTGGTCCGTGTCTCCCCAACGTGACGTCATGCATTGCATTCTGGGGGAAATGAGAATCAATAGCAAACCGCCAAAATAGTACCTATATTTTCGTATAACGTTCCGTTTTGTGATACCTAACAACATTAAATACAATAAATAACAGTTTAAATCTTAAATACCAACAAGCAAATTGCACAAATTTGTTGAAAAAAAAAACCTGCAACACGGCCTTTAATGTTTGATTGTTTTGATCAATCAGAATGACATTAATAATTTCAATGACAATATTTTAAGCCAAATAGGTTGCTGTTGTAACCAGCAAGCCATGTGGTCCAACCATTCTATTGAAGATACATATGGTTATTCTGTGTGTTTGTGCACATATGTGCATGCATGGTCATACATCTGTGTCTCTGGACTTGAGCGTATATATACATATGTTATTGTGTATCGCTAAGTCAATTCTAAATATCGTCTTTTGATACTTATTTCCATCCTATTCATACATGCCGATCACATTCTCCACGTGCTTGCTCATTTTGCAGTGTGTGGTGAGGCGCTAAGTCCTACGTTAAAACCCCTCTCTGGTGCTGCTTTGTGTAGTGCTAGGTTCTCAAACTCTTTTTCAACTAAGGCAGTGGGGCAGTAAGCATGGGAGTAAACAGCACCATGTACTGAAACAAGACACATAAAATCCTGTGCGCACACACACATACAAAAACACACACACACACGCACACACACACACACACACACACACACACACACACACACACACACACACACACACACACACACACACACACACACACACACACACACACACACAGTTAGAATACACTGTGAAGACATACAGAGACTCATGCACACTCATAAAAAAATCAATTTAACATCATGCAAATACACACTCATGCAAGCGCACACACACACACACAAATGCACACATCTTGGAATCTTTAAAGTGGAAGAACATTTCCTTATCAGCCTCTCTTCATCGTGTTCTACAACTTCAATTCATTAAATAAGTAAAATTTTTATCATATTGTACAGAGACACTTCTGAATATGTTAGTGAATAATGTGACGTTTTATATAAATACACACAATTTTTAAAAAGCGCTGTTGTAGCCTCTTGTGTTGGTTACCTCACGTATCTGTTGCTTAATCACAGAGATAGGAGAAATATAAAATCAAAAAAAAGACACAAGCAAAGAAAGAAGTGAAGCAAGGGAGCCTTCCAGAGTCAACAAATTTAGGACAAGGAGCTGCAATCTTTTTGTTGCAACATAGTCATTGCCTCGGTGCATACATGTAAATTCCCTCTGGTCATTTGCAACCGCAACACACAGATCGACACACAACTGAACGTACACACCACACTTCGTCACCTCTACTGAAACTCTAGTCAGGCAAGTTAGGGCACAGATCAGTCTTACAGTTGGAAGAGGAAGCATCACAGCCCTCTGTGTACAGGAAAGGACGCAAACGCCTTGCGTATGTTCACTATTTGGAATTGTGTAGTAGACATTTGTACCCAAAGCATGTTATGAGTTATGTTCATCCTATAAACATTCGCCCATTGTTTCTAGAATTTAAAAACCAAGCAGTTTCCATATAAACAATCTGGGATCCAGTTTCCACACCTAAAAACCTCCTCAGCAGTGGTCCAGTTAGATGTCCTGGAAGTGGAACCTGGGGAGAATAGCTGCAGCCTACTACTGGGCCGTCGGGTCCCACCCCATATCTGCAAAACACTCACTAGATTGTCTTTGTATCTTTTTGTGTGTGTATATTTATTTTTTCTCCAGACACTCCCAAGTACCCAGTGGCTTTGATAAAGCCACAGCTGCATTGAATTTTCTGTGTGAAGGCTACATCGCGGCCGGTATAATAAAGATGCTAGCTTGCTTCGAGTGCAAGTAATTGTGTGTATTTTAACCGTGGCCATCGAACCCTCCTCACTGCCTCAAACCAGAAGGGAATAAACACGAATATACCTTTTTTCTTTCTTTTAATCCTTTCGTGTGTTCTTGGTGAAGTCCAAACCCTCCAACAGTGGTTATTTCTCTCTACCGCCTGCAGCACACAGTGAGTCATATTGCCCTCATAAGCCCTCGCCGTGGCTGAGTCACTTGTTGAAGGCAATCCATCCCTTGTTTCACTTAGCGGTCGTTACTCTGGCCTACTGCTTGGCCTGGGTTCACCTCCTTAGTGCCCCTGTGCTCTGTCTGTCTGTCTGTCTGTTGTTGCCTGTGTGTGTATTGCCTGTGTGTGATACATCTCTGTCATAACTGTTCACATGCATATTGGCCGTTGGCATCACAGAGAGCATTGCACAATACATTTGCATTAGATTTCACTGCGTGTATGTGTGTGTGTGTGTGTGTGTTTTGTCTGTTGGTCGGTGCATGCTAAACATGTGACTAGTATTGCGTGTGTGTGTGTGTGTGTGGGGGGGGCACAAGCATGTGCAAGTATGTGTGTGTACGTCTCCAAATGTCTGCATATCAGCCAATTGATTTGGTTTTAAGATTTGTTATGTAGTTACAACACCACCACACCAACTATAATAACCTCAACAATAATCTCTCTTAGGGCGGGCCTTGCTACTCAATGGGTTTGGCGAACATGGTCAAGAAAACCCTAACCCTAACCCTAAGATAACAGACCCAAAGTAACCTGACCTAAAAAGTTGTATTGTTTACTTTGCATGTCATGCTAATCAACATGCCACCGTGACTGATAGCATCGTCTTCAGGACAAACAAGAAACAATGACACACGATAACAAAATAGTTATGTGATAAGATTTGTCTAAAAGCAGTCAAGAGATAGTGTGACAGTGGTGATCAGATATCCCTCAAATTTGACCCTCCTTGTTTTGCTTTGGTAGACCCGATGTCAGCTGAAATGAAAGCCTCATGTCAGCTGATTCTCTTTGTTGGTTTCTCCTCGAGGTTTCCCCCCAACCTATCAAGAAACAACAATGCATTCAATTCTGAAAAAAACCTTCTGTTACTACTTGAGATAACAAACATTGCCAGCCATATAAAAAACAACAAAACAATTTAATGAATAGGATTGGTTTGGAGGCAGTTAAACTGTAACAGTCAAATAGAAAAGCCCACTTCAAGCAGTCGTGAATTTCTGCCAGTTTCCATGGTGTAACAAACCGCTGAACAGCAATCAAAGCCATTCAAAAGTAGAACTGCAGTTCTAACAATACTGCTTTTGTCTGTCCTCAGACGAGTTGCAGCTAGTTCTGCCTTGGTGTCGACAGCATTCCCCCGGGAAACCTTTAAGCCTGAAGTTATCCACGTTGGGCACTAACAAGGTTACGGGGAAGAGTCAGATTCAAGAACGACGCAATGGGGGCAGGAAGGTTGATTAGTTCTGTGGTCTGACTAGCAGGTTCAAACCCCACTGTCTATAGCATAGCAGGTTGCCTAACCCCTTTCTGCTCATTATTGGAATGCACTTTAGTATATAATATCTGGCCTCTAGGCCTACACCTCGAATGTCCTTAAACGCTGAAAGATTTCTTAATGGTTAAGCTTTCTTACCATGCCACCCCTTTAAACGTAGTCGGCTCTCACTTATGAAAGTTGAACATTTTTAACATTTCTTCAATACATTTTGGTGCAGAATAGTCTGTTAGCTTCAGGGCAAAAGCAACAACACAGCAAAGACAGTATTGACCAATTTGTCAATATAATGGTAGTTCGATGACAGAGATCCCAAATTTCTTGAGAAATTGGTTGGATTTGTTCTATATGCTGTCAATATGTCTGCAGGTTAAGGAGAGTAGTGAAAATTCATTTGGTCATTTTGAAACTTTGAGAAACAGTTGGTGCATTTGGGTGGTTGCCAGGATAATTTATTAGCTCATGGAGATATCTTTAATTACTTGTTTGATTTACCAGAAAATCTAGAGCAACAGGTATAGGCTATCGTTTGTAACTGTTTACCTACTGTATAGGCTACCCTAACTCAGCCACTGTCGTTGCATAGTCCTACTCTTTGACTGGGATTAACATTAACAATTCTGCACATTAAACCACTTAAGGCCCCTAGCTTTGCTAGACAAAAAACAAGATGTTTCCAATTCTGTAGTATATTTTCCATGGTCTGACTACTTTGTTGAATTTAATGAATTGCTCTATTACGTCCTTATGTTTCGTCAGAATGTTTGAACTTTTTTGGCGCCCTGCTTTAATGGGGTTAATTCTCATGACTCATCTTTGACTGCAATACACTTCGGCTCTGTCTGAAATGCGCCAATTTAGACAGAGCCTTCGTCAACAACAAGACAGTCGGTCTACCTGCTCCCTCTTGTGGATAACAGGTAAAACTGCAAATATTAATTTATAAGGAGTCTTGATCATTAAGAACAATAACAAATACATCCGCAAGCGGTGATTAACGGGGTCTGAGCAAAATGAAAAGGCAAGAACACACTAATAGAAGATAAATAAATATATAAATATGTGAAAGACATATAATTATGAAGGAAAGATGTTGATGATCCCCAATGCCATACTGTGCCTCGGCTTTCAGGTGACTGGGCTATAGAGCAATGGCCGAATGTCATGTTCAGCATAATTGTCTAATCGGGATTCAAACTCTCATCCTAAGGATCACCAGTACAAGGCATTATCCCATTGAGCCACTGACAAACCTGAAATGTAGCCTCATTCACACGTTGAAAATGTCTATTGATAAGCACAACACATGTCAAGAAAATTCAAAGCAAACATTTCTTAAATGAATTAAGGGCTCTCTTAAAAGCAAATACCTGAAATCTAAGTCTGATAGCCTTCTGAACATATTTGAAACGATTTCAAACAGACTTCTTTCTGTTGAAAAGTACTTTTGTGAGTGTGACTATAGAATTTTCACAATACTATATTTCATTAGCTTTATTATTTTATGATGCCATAATGTATGATTTCTTTACTCAAGCTGCAAAACATCATGCATTTTTTAAATAATTAAATATGGCTCACTTTGGCATTTGCTGTTATCAAACAAGTCGACTGCCATCTTTGAGCTTTCAGCTTCATTATTTCCAAACATGTACAAAGTGATTGAACATCTGAACCTTAGCTATGGTGTCACATTGCTTAACACTCCTCCCGCCAGTACAGAGCTATTTAACACTCTGATGTGCCATTTTTTTTTAAACTCTTTACCCACTTGGAACGGTAGAATAATCTGTGCTGACAGTGGGACCAGACAGCAATCAACAAAAACAAACCCAGCACTGAGAACGAATTAGTCATGTTTAGCACGTGTGCCGCGGTTCTCCGACCAGTTGCCATTCAGACTCAACAACACAGAGGAGCTCTGCTGCCAGTCACTGAATGTGGTCGGACCAGTGTCTCTCTCTCACCACACACCTCCTCTCTGCCAGTTGTGTGTGTGTGTTAGACACAATGAGAGACACGCCTCACACTCGGAACAAGAGTGCATTACATTTTAGTAATTTATTTCTTGGTTTATTCATGCCCGCAAGTGACAAGGAAACAGGATGCAAATCCACAATCAAGTTAGTTTTTTCTTGAAGCCACTTTTTCGCATGAACAATGAAAACAACAGGATATCAGATAAGACGCATGAAATATGTGTTTTATGGAACAAGACAGCAATATATTTTGTTATTATGAGTCATTTGTGGGCAAAACAAAGACTGTGTTTAAAGCAAAAACTCCCCCACATTCTTCCTTCCTGCCTCTCTCTGTCCCACTCTCTCTCTTCCTCTTTCCCTGCCTATCTCATGCAGGAACTTTGACCAGATGAGCGTGACTACAGAATGCAGCTACATGACAGAGTCGGACTGGGGCCTTAACAGCGAGTCGGCGTCAATAATGAGCCTCGACATGGCTCAGCCCAACAGCCCCTCCTCGCCTTCCAAACGCCACAAGGTACGGCTACGAACTACGGCCCCCCCGCACCATAGACTATGACCGTACGGCTGTACGCACTGCTAATGTTGGGGTCAGATTCCTGGCGTTTTCTCTGATTGTAATAGCATTAGGTTGCTGACAAAGTCTTTTGAGGACTTTTGTACCATTCTCTGGTGTCACTGAGGCTAACATTTAAACCATTGCAAGTTGGCTTGGAATGTGTTGAACAGGGGTTGTTGTCTACAGATGTTGTTCAAATATGTCATGAATTGTAAAGCTCAGAAACTGAAGTGATCCAATTACAGCATAATTCCAATGCAGATGTGGCAACGTAAAATGTAATTTGACAATTACATTGATAAAATGATCACTATGGAAAAAAGTGTAACTCATGGTCTAGTAGACATAAACTACAGGAAGTCTGTGTTGCTGTGTTTCAAGCACTCAAACTGCCCCCTTTTTATGCACCTTGTCATGTATGTTGTTTCTAATCTCTGTCTTCCTGGACACTTCCTCTGTAGGTCAAACTCTGATGCGCAGATGCGTGTAGGAATCCTTTATTTTTTTATGAATGCTGTCTGTGATACCACATAATGTTTCTCATAATGCTTGTCAAGCCAATTGAGTTCTTTACTTTATTGGAAATATTCTAACCCGTTACTCAAAGCCGTTCAGGCTAGAAACATCAACAAGTTGCACATTACAAAAGAATCACAAACATGTCCACCGACTTTTACAGTTGTTATCGCACTCCTTTTGTTTTCTGATCTCCATACTAATCTTCAGGTGTAGTGCACGTGTAGATTTTCACCACAAACCAGCTTGAGGTGGAGAGTTAGGGAATTAATGAGTCAGCCAATTATACAGGAGGATGATTAGGGGGCCAGATTGAATCAGCCTGGTTGGGCCAGGACACCGGGGAAACCCCTATTCTTTGCGATAAGTGCCCTGGGATCTTTTTTGACCTCAGTGAGTCAGGACCGCGGTTTTACGTCTCTTCTGAAGGACGGAAAATTAAAAAATAGATTTGAATCAAAGCAAAAGCATCTAAATGGGTACCAGCTGAGGCTTGGGTGTGTGCAGGCACGTTTGTATTTATGTTTATATTGTCTTTATTTTACAGCTGTTACCACCATCCCAGCCAGCATAATAATTAAAGCATAAAAAGGTTAAACATTAACATTATGTCCAGGAATAAGCTCAATAGTCGGACCATTGCACTTAGAGCATTCAGTTGTAGCAAACTTACTTAGACCTCCACATCAACAAAAACCAATGGACTCTCAACAATAACCAATGGACTACTAACGGTATGTTCTTATTACGTTTCACATTGCAATGACCGCCTCCATTTTTTTTGAAAAAGACGAGCATTAGAATCTTTATTATAGTTAGTTAGTTAGTTATTCTTCTACTAGAAGTATTTTTTTTGGTCATTGTGTAGTTAATAATATATAATGATGGTGAAATTATTTGTCATCATCGTGAGACATTGTTGTGTTTCTAATGTGAGACGTGACAAAACTACGTTTTGGTTAGCCTAAGTTAAACTTTATATTCACGTTGATTTAGGAGTCCTCTCAATATGGCGGAGTACCAACAAACAAATCCCATGATGCATTCTGTTGTACAAGCCTTGGTAAATATGACCCGAGGCCTTGTTTTTTGTGTTACTTATGTTTCTCTGACACAAAAACAACAAAACGAAACAAGGGCAGAACAGGGTGGGAAGGCGAGGTGTGTCGGAGGGGTTATTGGGGATTAAGGGGGGCGGGGTGGGTATGCAGTTACGCTCTGTTTAGAAATGAACTGGAAAGCCCCGGCACGCGCTGTGTGTGTGTGTTGTTTGCTGACTGAATACCCACCGTAGGTACAGTCAGACAAACATTTTACTATCAAAGCAGGAAGATCCCGCCCAGTTTTCAAGACTGCTTTGGATATATATAAATATAAAAAATGGCTATGGTATGAGCTCTTAGTTTAAGAAAGTATCCTTTTGCCATCAGCCCTTTTTCAAACCAATAGGATACGATACAAACGTAACAATCTATAATCCTCCGCAGTACTGTAATCAATACACACCTACGCATATTTCTGCGATAAGTCAACTGAGACCAGCTGGTTGCCAGGTGATTCATACGGTATAGGAGATGAATGGCCGCATTGACTCCTGCTTTACTTTTAGCATCAGGCGGGGTGCGGCCATTGTGCCCGGGCCCATCCACACCCTCACATTATCACTGGGTCGTCAAGTCATGTGTCTGACATGCGCTCCCGTGAGGTGTTCTCTCACATCCGCGCTGCGAATGCAAATGGCCCCATGCCCTGGAGGGACGGTGTCCACCTAAAACCAGACCCAGGCTTTACAGGGAACAGATCCCAGACAAACACGACCTGCTGGCTTCCAGACGCTGCTCGGTGGGCGTTCTGCGGGAGTGAGGACGGCGGTCTTTTACTTCTTGTGGAATATGGTATTCAAGAGTTGGACACTGGCTCCCTTTTTTTTTTTATCAGCCGGTCTTGACATTATCGGATTCTAAAGGCTGTGATTAGATAACCATTAATCTACCTCTCCTGCTGTCGGATTTCATTTTGTATTTATTTATTTATTAACCTATGTTGCCGGTAAAGAGGACGTTTGGATCTATTGTAGTTCTCAGACAGGTTCGGATCAGATTACAATTAGATTCCGGAGAGCTGATATGGTATGTTACTTCTGTGTTTTTCATATTTGCGAGAGTATGTGCGTCTCGTTCAAACGTGTGCCGGCTAGACTGTAGCAACAGACCGCCAGGACTTCTCTGTTTCAACAAAGAATTGGATTTCTTGCTTACAACTTTTCCATAGGATTTGGGGGGATTTTCATTGTGGATTATCTTCCTTCTCTTTGTGAGATTGTAAATCACCTGGTTTATTTGTGAAATGCTAAAAAATTGGACTTTGAAAAAGTCAATATTTGAAAATAATATCAACATTGTAAATAGTGAGCTCAAGTTTCAGCCGTTCTAAAAGTAGAAGTACAGGCACCTGTTCAAACCTTATTATCATATTGCTATGTAAAAAGCTGTAATACATTTACAAATACATTTACATTTATCATTCAGCAGACACTTTGATCCAGAAGACTGAATACCTGAGACTGAGAACATTAAAATCATTCTCTCAACTATGGGAATAACTACAACAAAAGTTTAGTGTGCAGCACGAGCAAGTAAAAAAAACAACAACAACAGGGTGGATTGTCTCACAAAACGCACCGCAAAAAAGTATTGTTGTTGGTACTTAAGTGCTTAACAATTACATCTTAGAGATACAGAGCATTTTATTTGGAGGATGTGGAGGAATACTGCAGATCCTTGGTAGGTCGTTCCACTATCAAGGTTCTGCCCATCAGAAGACCTGGTTCCATGCAGTGTAGGCAGCACCGGGCGCAGTTTAACACTCGACAGGAGGAACGGATCAGAGATGTGCTGGGGTTTGGGTGCAAGTCTGGAGCCCACCAGCATCGAGGGTTTGAAGTTGATGCTAGCAGCTGCAGGAAGAAGCCTGTTTGGCATGACATGTGCTAGTTAGGTTCAACACCAGCCGCTCTGCAGTGTTCCGCATCCTGTGCAGGTGTGGAGCTGCGAACACTATAACTCAACTCCACCACCTTGGCTCAAATTATTCATCTTATACCCTCCTTCATACTTATTTTGGGCCTTTCTTTCAAGAAGTTACAACAAATTACTATGGCCGCAAGTCGTGCGTATTACCTTATTCTCATAAAGCATATAGAAATCAATCCATTGTGTTCTGCTGTCTGTTTGAGCAGGACCAGAATCAAACAGCCCTGCCAGTCTGACCAGTGGTCGTCTGAATATCAGCAGCGTGTTCTCTAACCCCTGCCTCTCTGCTGTCTTCCTTCTTGCAGAATCCAGAAGATAAGAAGGGGGTGCTTGGTCGCATCAGCAACTTCTTCAGCCCCCGCAAGAAGAAGAGCCAGAGCAAGCAGCCCGGCGACGGCGAGAGCACCCCGACCTCCCCGACGTCCCCGCGCTCCCCGCAGAGCCCCCTGCAGGAGGACTGGCTGAAGACGCCCACCCCGTCACGGCGGGATGACGAAGCCCCCCGGCGGAAACCGGCGTTGAAGCAGCATCTGGATCGGGTCTCCCTGGACCTCACCGGCAGCCGGTCCACTCTGGCGTTCGACGAAGACGGGGGAGAGGTCCCGTTTGCCGACAGCGACAGCAGCGGCCGAGGCAGCGTGAGGGAGGTGCACGTGTGCCGGGTGAGCAGCAGCAGCGTCGCGCAGCAGGGATCCGGAGACGCCACCCCCATCCCCGGGGCCCATGTCTCGTTCCTGGACACGGGGTCGGGCAGCGAGCCCGGCTTGATGGACTCGGTGGTGCAGGAGGTGAGCAAGAGGCTGCAGCTCCACCTGGAGGAGGAGGCGGCCAACATGAAGGACGGGAAGCCGTCCGAGCGGACACACTCAAAGTCTGTCCAAGTCCGGGTGAGCTCCAAGATGTCCGAGCCGGTCAAGTCCCACAACCTCACCTCTATAAGTGTCGCGTCCCTAAAGTCTCTTAAATTGAAATCGGACGATCCCGGCGCGTCCCTGAAGGAAGTAACCTCCCCTCGCCTCCCTCTTACCTCGTCCGGCTCAGACTCGGAGAGCGTCGGCTACAGATCCACCAGCGTCCTCTCTTGGCTGCACGGAACGGCCACCGCTGAGCGGCAGGACTCCGCCTGGGGGGAACATGAGCAGGGGGGCACCTCTCCGGCGCTGCTGCACAAAGCCATACGGGTGGAGGCAGACCTGGCCGACGAGGAGGAGGAAGAAGGGGCGGGGGAGAGGGAGGAGGCCCTCAGAGCCGACTCCCCTCCCTTGATCGCCGTGCATGCCACTGTGGTTCCCGTCGAGGAACAGTGGCCTCGAGGCACCGACACGACCGACCGCCTCCCTCCCTTGGAGATCGCAGAGCTCTCTGGCATGTCGCCAGAGTCCAAGGTTTCCAAGGCAGCCGCGGAGACCGGGGAGGCCAGAACAGAAGCAAGCCCAGAGCGGCCGGAGAGCCCCCGCGGCGGGCCAGACCCCGGGAAGAGCTCCGCGAGGAGGAGCGAGGAGCCCCCACACGTCACGCGCAGGACGGTCAACCTGTCCGGGAAGGTGTTCGCCAAGAAGGTGTTTGTGAGCCAGGACAGTTCCGAAGCGGACGAGCCTGAGCCGGGGCCGGAGCCAGCGGGGAAAGGTCCAAAGAGGGGGGATCACAGCGTGGCTTCGACTCAGAGTGTCGTCGAGGCAACCAAGCTGAAACGGTGAGTTAAAATAACTTTGTTTTGCTTCTGTTTAACATTGTTTTTCTGCAGGAACCTAACCTGAGAGAAAAGAGCAAGAGAGAGTGAGAAAGAGAGAGAGAGAGAAACAGAGAGAGGGAGAAAATGATCCTCATGTAACCTGATATTTAAGTTCCCATACCCTTTTATGTTCATAGGGAACAATACATGGGTATTGCTAATCGGCTTAAATTTCTTCCACTGAAAAATGGATGAATTCACATTAGACCACACTTTACTTTAAACCATCAAACACTAATTCATTGAGATGTATTCAGCATAGATAAAACTTGGAAAACCTTGGTACAAATGATTAAAGGAGCACTATTGAATAACTGGTGAATAACTGGTCATGCGCTGATATTTATGTTATAACATTGTACTATTCCAGCTTTTAACCCATTGTGTCTATTTTGTCTTCATTTACCTTAGTCAGCAATAAGAGAACTTGATTTGTGACTTCTACCGAGAGGCTATTTGTCTACTATTTGTCTAAATGTACACCTGTATACACCTGTCTACACATAGAGGACATAGTGCACAAACAGTGAGATAACTCTTCTAAACCAAAATATATATAGATTTGCAGCCACAGTCAAATGCAGGATTTGGTCATTTACTTTGTTAGAAAGATAAATTAAAATGCAATACTAGATGCATAAAGTTACCGAATGCATGAACATGATAAACAGTTCAAATCACATCATAATATACAAGATTAAATCTTGAGACTAGTACCCGAAAAACAATACCTTTATATTATTGTCAGTTTTCATGTTTAAACGTCCCCGTTTTGCAGCCCTTGTGTATGTGTTACACTGTCAAATTAATGATTCCCTGGTTCATATTCATCTCAAGATGAGCTTGTGTCCTCATTTCACTTCAGTGTCCACTGCAGACTGGGCAGTGAAGTCAAGTTATTAATGCTTAATAAAATAATTCCTTATCGCTGTCTCTTTCTTTTTTTTCTTTTTAGACAAACAAGACTGGAAAGCACCAACCAAGAACCTGATGCTGCCACGGAAACCAGCACTAATAAAGAAACCTCACCGACCTCTGACATGTCCATAAACAAATCAAGGGGACAAACTGGAGGGGACAAGGGGCCCGCCAAGTCATCCGCCCCTAGAGGAGGCGCCAAAGCGGAGAAGGAGAGCAGGCCATCCGTCATATCTGGTGGCCGTGGCATGGCGGAAACGGCGGGAGCCAGGGCTAAAAAGGGAAAGACGTCCGCAGAGGACGCTTCTGGAGAAACGCCACTCCGAGACGAGACCACCACTATGCAGTCAATCAAGCGCAAAGACAGTCCGGTGCATGCAGCCACAACTGGCATTAAATCTAGAATCCCCAAGAAGACAACATCCGAGAGCGAACCTAAGTCTCCAGTGACACCGGACAAAACCGCTGCACCGGACATCTCAGTGTCCGTGGTCAGTCCCACGACACACAAGTCAAAAGAACCGCTGGTTAAACATAAAGCAGTCACTAGTAAGGTTAAAAGGCCAAGTTTAGAGGATAGCAAGTCGGCCAAAGCTCAGGCAACAGACGTTTCGCCGACAAAAGCACCGTCTATGCTCACAAAGCACAGCAAAGAAAGGAAGGCCGAGGACGAAAGCTCGGCGAAACTGGTTAATGGCCTGGAGAAAATCCACGAGCAGAGGACTATTGTGAAGCCCCAATCCACTGACAAAGACAACACAGGTGGTAAAAAGCCGGGCCAGGTGCAGGTGGAGGCTGTACCATCAAAGAGCCGGCTGCCAATTACTACACCTGCAAAGCAGAGGAGTGACGGAATGACCAGCAACACCAAAAACACAAAGAGTGGTGTTGCTGAAGCAGAATCTGGGAGCAAAAATAAGCCGGTGATCACTGGAGGGACACAAACTCAGGACCACAGAAGTTCTGAAAAAGGTAGGGAAAGACCCTTGTTTACCTCACTATATGTTGTTGCTATATTATACAATTGAATCTTTTCAGTCCACTATTTTTAGATGCACATTCACTTCGACATAAAATACTTGGGTCTTTTTTGTTATTTTCAATGAAAATTGTATTAGTTTAAATGATTTATATTACTTCCACTCTTATGCTTATTGTTTTGTGAAGCTGTGTGTAATAGCTAAAAGGTCATGTTTTTTTTTCAACAGAAACAAAGATAGCTACCCTCCTGCCTGAGCAACTCTCCAAAAATAAAATAATGGTGGGGAAGACTGACGCTGAGACACACATATCTACCACGCCATCCAAGAAAACTCCATCATTTAAGCTCAAAAAACCAAATCTAGTCCCATCTAACACTATCAATGACAGCACTAAAAGCACACAGAGTGATTCAACCAAGCCCTCGAGTCCTTCGAGCAAGCCTCAAATGGCACGGCAGAAGATACAAGGTCACATTTCCAAGACAAAAAAAGGGGGTTCCTCTACTGATTCTTTGACAGAAAGGACAGAACGTCTATCTCCTACAAAGACGAATCATGAACCGTTCAAGCTCATTGAGGATGTTGTCAGTGAGGTACAAGGCCAGAAGAAGGATGGCACAAATGGTGATGCATTACTACCATCTCAGTCTGATTCAGAGGCAGCCCCTACAGATGATATGTCCACCACTAGCTCTTCCCAGGACACAAAAGAAAAGTCACAACTTATTGCCGGCCTTTCAGCAGTCAGTGAAGCTGAGACCGACAGAATTACAGACAAAGGGGGGGGCGAAGAACATGCATCAGTAGTTAATGTAAGCAACCATACAGAAGAACAATCTACCATCGTTACAACAACACAAAAGGATTATGCTGTTCTCACCACAAGCCCTCAGATACAAGCAACGATATCCCTGGCCCCGGTAACTGAAAAGGTGCCCTGTATTGAAGATGTACATCCAATGAGAGATCAAAAACCAGATGAGCAAGTGGATGACGCCCCTACTTATAGTCAGGAAGAGGATCGTGAAGCAAAGATGTTAACAAAAACTCAACCTAAAAAACGTTCACATATCAAAGAGAGTATACCTAACCAGGTTGAGAAAAGTGTATTACAACCGGAATACCATGAAGCCAAAGGAAATGACAAAGTCACTCCAGAGACAATAATAGAAGCAAAACAGGATGAAAGCCATTCTGGACTTGCTGCTGTGTCAGCTAAGGACAAAATATCTTCCAATAATGGTGCAAATAATATACTTACCAAACCAGAAGTAACCTATATTGACACTAAGACCAATGAGGATAGTGTTGCAGCCAATGATTCGCTCACAACCAAAGGTCAGGCTATGCATAAGCTAGTTTCACAAAGTGAGGCGACAAATAAAAGTAATGGGCCTTCTCAACTATCTTTAGATGATCAACAGGCTGATGGAATAAAATATAATTTAATGTCAACCCAAGAACAACCAACCATCCCATCTATCGGGATTCAAGCAAAAAACGTCACATTTTCTGACATACCAAACACAGACGCGGTGCTTGAAAAGGATAGAATGCCGATGACAACGGTTGATTTGACAGTGGTGAAGGCTATAGACAGAACGTCAATAGCTAGCCAGGCTACAATTGTTCAGAGATCCACTGAATTAACAGACACTCATTTGGATAAAGAGATGCTTTCAGACTCACAGCTTTTGCCTCAGGAGCATGCAACATTACAGAAAGACTCAAAGCAAAATGACAAGATGAATGAGAGCTCAGAGGAAGGGGACCAAAAGACCAGTCGCAGGGAACATGATGCCTTGGCGGTGGAAACTCGAGCAGAGGAAGTGACAACAATATCAAAGAATATCCTTGATGTCATTCCAAAGGCAGCTTCTGAATCAGAGCAGAAACCCCAGACTGTCAGCTCGGTCACTGCAGATCAGAAACATGACGTTGCTGACCATGTTGAAAAATCAAGTTTAATGGCTACAACTGCCATGAGCAGGGAGATTAATTCCACACAAGTCTGCATCAAAGATAATGTGAAGAGTGACGAGACAAACACAGTGCAAGAAGACCAGCAGGTGCCATCATCCACAATACAGATTAGGCAGGAATCAATGCCTGTTTTTAACAATGAAGTCCGGATCCCAGCGACACAGAACTCAGAATGCCCAAAACCAGATTCCATGCCATTTAATGAAGGTAACAGCATGCCCGAAATCAAAGATAGCCAGGTAACACTAGATGCCACTAGAATTAACTCAACAGAAAAGCCAGCTATCAGTACTGATGTTTGCAAGGAGGATTGTCAAAAAGAGCAAAGACAGGAGAAAATAAACACAGAAAACAGGGACAAAAGTAGTTTATCCATTGAAAGTTCGGATTCAAAGACGCAATCAACAAAAACATTGAAAGTGATGACTACTGATACTCAAGAAAAGACCCAAATTGTTCTTAAACAGGAATCTAACAAAGACACTACAGCTAAAAGAGAACACAAAGCTAATGAAGTTTCAACAGAGACACCAGTCTTAATAATGGATTCAGAAACAAGAGCTGTGAACGCCGCAAAAACACAGCTGTCGTCAACAGTCAGTTCAGGGCTTGAGGCCTCATCGAAGGACACAGATTCTAAAGTTAGTCATAAGAAGGACCACATAGTTATTGAACGTCAGGATCTAGAGATTCAAAAAACAGTTTCTAAAGTTAGTCCTAAGCAGGACATCGAGACCATCGTTGTTCAAAGTCGAGATCAGAAGATTCCAAAACAAGAGACTGCCCCAGATTCCCTGCTGAACGCAACCCCAAAAATGACAACTATCGGCACTGATGTTCTAAAGGAAGACTTTGGAAAAATCAATGCAGAACTCCAGGACAAAGGAACTTCATCCTCTGAAAACAAAGAAGTCACATCAAGCACTAAAAAAGAATCGATTGCCCTCAAGAAAGACGTTTTAATTATAACTGAAAAATTTAATGAAAATGAGAGAAAAGGAAATTACAATATATTGTCAAAGGAAAGGTCAGGATCACAGATGGAATCAACGCACACATTGAAAGTGATGCGTGCTGATGCTCAAGAAGAATCCAAGGTCTTTACCAAACAGGAATCAAACCAGTTTGAAGACACTAGCGATAAAAAACAACACAAAGCTAATGTAGTTTTAACAAAGACTCCAGCCTTAGAGATGGACTCATCACAAGAAAGGAAAGCCAGGATCACTGATGCTCAGGAAGCAGCAAAAACACAGAGGCCATCAACAGTCATTTCGGGGCATGAGACCTTGGAAAAGGACACAGACTCTGAAGTTAGTCCAAAGCAGGACCTCAAGGAACACGCTGTTATTGAATGTGAAGATGAGAGCGTTCCAAATCCAGTGAAGACCCCAGATTCCCTGGTTATCTCAACACAAAAAATGACAGATATCAGCAGAGATGTTCCGAAAGAGGATTGCAAGAAAGATTTAGGACAGGAGAAGATGGACACAGAAATCAAGGACAGAATGAGTACATTCTCTGAAACTATTGCCATCGTGTCAAGCACAATCCAGGAGCCGGGGGCCTTTAAGACAGACAAAACAGACGAGACCCAGAACAAAGCTAACAAAGTTTTAATTGAGACACTAAAATCAGTGGTGGACTCATCACAAAAAGCACAAACTGTGGACACTGATGCTCAGAAGGATGTAGTTGCTGAATCAACAGGCATTTTGAGGGTTGAGACCTCAATGAAAGACACAGATTCCAAATTGAGTCCAAAGCAGGAGACCATTATTGTTGAAGGCCAAGATCAGAAGATTCAAAAATCTGAAAATACCCCAGATTCCATTGTGAACACAACACAGAAAATGACCGTTACCAGCACAGATGTTCCAAAGGAGGATTATAAAAAGGATTCAGCACACGAGAAGATAAACATAGAAAGCAAGGTTATATGTAGTATATCCTCAGCAAAGGACACCGATTCTAAAGTTAGTCTAAAGCAGGACTTCAAGGAACTCGCTGTTATTGAATGTGAAGACGAGAGCGTTTCAAAACCAGTGAAGACCCCAGACTCCCTGGATATCTCAACACAAAAAATGACAGATATCAGCAGTGATGTTCCAAAGGAGGATAGTAAGAAAGATTTAGTGGAGGAGAAAGTGGACACAGAAATCAAGGACAGAATGAGTACATTCTCTGAAACTATTGCCATTGTGTCAAGCACAATCCAGGACTCGGGGGCCTTGAAGACAGACACAACAGTTGAAACACAGGACAAAGCTAACAAAGTTTTAACGGAAACACCAATCTCAGTATTGGACTTATCACAAAAAACACAAACTGTGGACACTGATACTCAGAAGGATGTATTTGCTGAATCATCAACAGACATTGTGAGGGTTGAGACCTCAATGAAAGACACAGATTCCAAATTGAGTCCAAAGCAGGAGACCATTATTGTTGAAGGCCAAGATCAGGAGATCCAAAAATCTGAAATCAGCACAGATGTTCCAAAGGAAGAGGATACAAAGGATTCAGCACGCAAGAAGATAAACACAGAAAGCCAGATTAAATGTATATCCTCTGTGGAACCTATGGCCTTCAAGAAAGAGGATTCACTGACAACTGAAAAGCTCTGCAAAAATGAGAGAAAAGGAGATGACATTGTCCTTTCAATGGAGAGCTCACAAAAATCAACAGACTCATTGAAAGTGACGACCAATGAAATCAAGACCTTTACTCAAGAGGAAACCAAGACACCAGTCTTGGAGATGGACTCAACGCAAACAACTAAAGCTGTAAACACTGACTCTCAGAAGGATGCATTTGTAAAAGAAGCAGGGAAAACTCCTGAGTCATCAACAGACATTTTAAGGATGGCGACCTCAGCAAAGGACCCAGATTCCAAAGTAAGGCCTGAGCAGGAAGCCGTGATTATTCAAGAACAGGAAGGCACACAACAGGGAGCAATTAAGAGGCCCGTCCTTGAACAAATTGTCACTGTGGGTGATTCAAAACCTTTTTCAAAGGAAAGCTTAGATTCACAAATGAAGTCACCAAGCGCATCAAAAGTGGGAGTTCCTGGCACTCATGAAGAGCCTCAGACCTTCACTCAACCGGAATCCAAACCAACACCAATACAACATGAAGAGTTGAAAGACACTACAGATAAACCAAGCAGAGCTAAGGAAGTATTAACCAAGACACCAGTATTAGTGATGGAATCGTCACACGAAACAAAAGCCTTGAACACTAACGTCACAGTGAAGGACTCAATATCTAAAGATAGTCCTAAGGAGGACATTGAGACCATCGTTATTCAAAGTCAAGGTCAGAAGATTCCTAAACCAGAGACAGCCCCAGATTCCCTGGCAAATGAAAAACAAGAAAGTAAAGTTATCAACTCTGATGTTCTAAAGGGAGATTGTGAAAAAACTGTAACACAGGAGGAGATAAACACAGAAAACATGGACAAATGTAGTGTATCCACTGACAATATTAAGATTGTGTCAACCTCTAAACAGGAAGTGGATTTCAAGAACGGTGGAAAGCTGAAGGAGTCTTCCATAGACAGTTTGAGGGTTGAGAACACAGCGAAGGACATAGATTCTAAGGTTAGTCCGAAGAAGGAACCCATAATTATTCAAGAACAGGAGGGCACAAACCAGGGAGCAATTAAGAGGCCTGTCCTTGAACAAACTGTCACTGTTGGTGATTCAACCCCTTTTTCAAAGGTAAGCTTAGATTCACAGATGCAGTCCCCACACACATCGAAAGTGACAGCTACTGGCACTCAAGAGGAACCTCAGACCTTTACTAAACCGGAATCCAAACCAGAAGCAATTGAAAATGAACAGTTGAAGGACACTACAGATAAACCATGCACAGCTAAGGACGTTTTAACCGAGACACCAGTATTAGTGATGGAATCGTCACAAGCAACAAAAACCTTGAACACTGAGGCCACAGTCAAGGACTCAATATCTAAAGAAAGTCCTAAGCAGGACATTAAGACCATCATTATTCAAGGTCAAGGTCAGAAGATTCCTGAACCTGAGAGAGCTCCAGATGCACTGGTAAATGCAAAGGAAGAAAGTAGAGCTATCAGCACTGATGTTCCAAAGGGGGATTGTGATAAAAATCGAAGACAGGAGAAAATAAACACAGATTCACAGATGAAGTCACCAATTTTGAGGGCTGAGAACACAGCAAAGGACACAAATTCTAAAGTTAGTCTGAAGGAGGAAGCTCAGTCCTTCACTAAACAGTTTAAAGACACTGATAAAATAAGCAACTCTAAGAAAGTTTTAACCGAGAAACCAGTCTTAGTGATGGAATCTTCACAAGAAACAAAAGCCTTGAACACTGAGGTTGCAGTAAAGGATTCAATTCGATCTAAAGACCGTCCTAAGCAGGAGATTGAGACCATCGTTACTCAAACTCAAGGTCATGAGATTCCTAAACCAGAGGAACCCTCTGCTGAAGCCAATCATCCAAAGTCTGACTCAAGACTGGAAAGAGAAACTGTTTTAGAAAACAGTCTTGTGGAGGAGAGGAAAGGCACAGAAACAGGGGAAAATAAGAAGCCTGTCGGTGAACAAACGGTCACTATAGTTGATTCAAAACCCCAGCTATTTTCAGAGGAATGCTCTGAGTCACAGATGAAGACGACACCCGCATCCAAAGCGACCACTACTGCCATTCAAGAAGAAACGAAGACCCTCACTAAACAGGTATCCAAACCAATTTCCATCAAACAGGAAAAGCTGCCATGCACTACAGATAAAACACCAAATAAAGCTGACAAAGTTTCAGAGAAAACACCAGTCTCTAAAATGGATTCAAAACCCATGAGCACTGAGGCTAAGGAGGATGGATTTGGAAAAGGAGCTAGGAAAACCGATGAGTCATCAAAATACATTATAGGGGTTGAGACCTCAGCAAAGGATAAAGATCATAAAGCTATTCCTAAGCATGACCCCATAATTATTGAACATCAAGATCAGAAGAATATAAAACAAGTGGATCCCTTTGGTCCATCAACAGAATCCAAATGCTCAAATTCAGACTTCAGGCCGGGTCCAGAAACAATAGTAGAAAGCATTCTGGTGGAGGCGAGGAAGGGCAAAGAAAAGGGAGCTAAAAGAAATCCTGTCATTGAAAAAACGGTCACCATAGTTAAATCAAAACCCAAGCTTCTTTCAGAGGAAAGCTCAGAGTCACAGATGAAGTCCCCACACACATCGAAAGTGACCACTACTGACACTAAGACCCTCACTAAACAGGGACCAAAAAGCATTCCATTAAAACATGAAAAGCTGAAAGACACTACAGAGAAAACACCAAACAAAACTGACATATTCTTAACGGAAACCACAGTCTTTGACAAGGTTTCGATACAAAAACCAAAAGCCATGAACACTGATGTTCAAAAGGTTGGATTTGCCATGGGAGAAGTGCAAACTGGTACGTCATCAACAGCCAACATGGGGGTTGATATCTTAGTAAGGGATAAAGATCCTAAAGTTATTCCTAAGCAGGACCCCATAAATACAACAAAACCCCATAATGAACCCCAAGATAAGAAGAATATAAAACCTGTTGAACCCCCTGGTCTATCAATAGACGCCAAACACGCAATGTCGGACTTTAGACTGGTTACAGAACCATTAGTAGAAAACAGGCTTGTGGAGGAGAGGAAAGGCAAAGCACAGGGAGATAATAGGAAACCTGTCCTTGAACAAACGGGGCCTATTGTTGACTTTAAACCACAACCCACATTCACCTCCAACGCAGTTGAACAGAATCAAAAAGACCAAGTTGAAGAGAAAAGAGATCTGTTGAAAAATCCAAATAAGATGAGCGCAGATGCACAAAATCAAAAGACAGTTATTTGTACCAAAGCCACGGGAGTGAAGGACAAAAACATCCAACAAAAACACAGTGCTGCCTCAAAGAACAGCATCATACCACAGACAGAACCTACACATGAATCAAAAGCCCAAAAAGCTCAGAGCGTGGTGAGAAGCGCCACAGATGTAGGGAAAACGAATGAGTCATCAACACAGGCCACCGCCACACTGCCATTCAGCCACACAGACACGCCCTCCAGCTGGTTAGATGTAGAACGAGGACCCAAACTTGACAATAAGGAGGAACACGACAGACGGCCAGACACAGAGCCTTTTGATGACCTCATCAGGAGTATCAAGGAGGGAAGTATTCCTTTCTCGCATCCTCAGAAGAGGAAGCTTAAATATATCAGAGGTTCGACTTCACCGTTTGCTCTACCGGCCATCAAGGAAGACCGTATGGAGACAGTGCTTGACCCGGCCCGGTTCACGTTTGGCCTGAGGAAACAAACACCAGACTACAGGGACCTGTCACCGGCTCAGGTTATAAAGCAGAAATCGGAAGACAGGGATGCGAAGAATCCACCAAAACGTGCAGCAAGAGAAGAGAGCTTTATTTTCAAAGCCATGCAGTGTTCGAGTGCTCGGGACAGCGAGAAAGCGCTGCCTGAGGAGAAGGACAAGGAGGAGAGGAAGAGTCAAGGCACCAAAGATCAGCGAGATGAAAGGAGCAAAGAAGAGCCTGGAAAGGTTAAGTCTAGATTAGAAAGGATATCTATCCTCTCCAGCTTGAGGAGCGCCCCCAAGTCCACCAGAAAAGTCGGGGAGGAAGTCAGCGCCACAAATAGCACAGCTGCATCTGGCCAAGGAGACAGCATTCTTTCCCCGGGAAAACAGGGGATTGTTTCTTTAGCTCAGTCTGGCAAGGAGCCAAGTGGTTCAGGCGCGAAAGGCAAAGACACAGGCTTGCCCGCTGTGGGTGTTTGGAAAGGTGCAGCCAGTGACTCACTCGTCAGCCCCTCCTCTCCTCCCTCCCTTCCGTCCTTCCCTGAGATCAAGCTGCCGGATCATTTGGAGAAAAATCCGAAAACCAACAAAAGGACCTCGGAGGCCCCGCAAGGATCCCCACAGGCTAGTCATCCCACAGGAAAGGCCAAAGCTACAGCTACAGGCACAGTTATGGACGCGGCTCAGAGTGCTAACGTGGACAAGGGACTAAAGGGCACTGCAGGACTAACCCCTAAAAACAAACATTTCCAGAACATCCCTATAAGTAGAGCCGCTGCTGTCAAACCTAAGGTGAGAATCTTAATATTTTGGCAATTCAACTTTTATTTTTGACTTTACTTAGTTTGAGTTTATTCGGTTTTAGATACCGATAATTGTTCACGTGTAGGATGGTAAATGTATGATAACTCTGTGCATAGAGGGAATGGCTTTCCTAGGCGTGCTCATTACCAACAATTTAGTAATTCTTGTAGGTGAATGGGTTTTGACGTGTTAGGGGCTGTAAAGTTGTCCTGACCTGTAGAACATTGGAGATATGAACTTGCCAGTCCCCTAGCAACAGAACTGATTGCTTGTTTTATAGAAGACACTAACATTCCAAGCTTACCTGCGTTACAAACTCTTGCATGTGAAGACAGATGGAAAAAACACGTTGCTAGTCCTAGAAAATAACACATGAAAATAAATGTTGCGGACAATCTTGTCTTTAAATAGAATAAAAACAAATATTAAAACCAAGAACTCCAGCTGAACCTAATTTAAATGTTCCCTGTTTACATTTTAGAAACCTTTTGAAGCACGAGGGTTCCACAAAAGACCCGGAAAGGTAGGAATCCAATGGCCTTTTCATTCACCTATAGTGATACTCAATATATCGTTGGTATATATTGTATCAATATTAATGCTTCTTGTTTCAGATCGTCATCCATGAGCTCGAGGAGTTTGGAGGGCAGGCCTACGAGCTCCTCTGTGACCAGGAGGACGCCACCGCCATGGCCCTGTCGCCCATCATCTCCGTCAAGGTTACACGAGGATGGTAGGAAGTGCCACCATGTTTTCTGTAGTTTCACATTCCTGCTGCCTCGTTTTGAAGTGGAAAGTTACCTGTATGATCTGTAGTCAAACATCCGGATTAGCTCTGTGTACAACCAACATGATGAATGAAATTCAATGCAGGCTTGAGCAGGCCCTTTGGCAAAATGTGCTGTGAAGACAGCGTTACATTTCCTGCCATCTTTGTTTTAAAAAGCTGGATGCTGTATGAAAAGCCTGGGTTTCTGGGCCGCACCATTGCTCTGGAGGAAGGCCCCACAGATCACCTAGTGAATATGTGGGCCGAGGAGGAAACCCCCATGCCGCTCGGCCCCGGGGGCCAACCCATTCCTACTGCTCCCATGGTGATAGGATCTATTCGCCTGGTTGTTAGGGTGAGTGAATGTCCATGCTTATTTTCGTTCACGTAGTTTCTGTCTACTCTCCCCTGGGCCACTTAAGGTTCTGCAATTTTTGTAGACCTTTTTGTGATATATAAATAATAACAATTACATTAAGGGCATTAAGGGACTTATTAAGTGCAATAAGGACATTTGTCAGAAGAAAGAGAAACGATATATCGATGTCGGTACAGTATTGAGGTTCATAGAACCAAGTGCTAAGCACCAACAATTAATGGTTAACCCACTCCCCGTATACAACAAAGAGAGCTAGGATAAGATGCTACACAATGATGATTACTATTTTTTAGTGCAAGGATGTACAACATACAATAAGTGCGTCGACAATTTTTTTTCTTTAAGCGAAGTTATTAAAAGATATTTAAATATGATCATAAAGCATCATTAATGAAGCCATGTTTCAAAAGATATTTCCATCACTATTTGACAGGACTACAGCATACCCCGCATCGACATGTTCGCTGAGGTCAACGGGATGGGCCTGATGACGTCCTTCTGCGACGACACCGTGGAGCTGGGCTCCTTCGGCAGACCGCCCACCACCGGCTCCATCAAGGTCCAGTCCGGGGTGTAAGTTCTGCTGAAACAGCACCACTGATATTGATAGAAGGGACCGGGTAGTGAGCGTCTGGGGGTGAACCCGATGCAGGTTCACCTTCAAACATTGAATACTGTGTTGTAGTCAATAAAGAGAGGTGATCCTAATTACAGGGTGAATGGACAAGCTAAAGTTAAAAGTCACTTAAAAATATATGTATATTTTAATTCTGTTTATTCTGTCTGCAATATTCGAAACAAGTATCGCAAAAGTGTGAAAGCCAGCTAGCAGTATTTTTTCTTACACCGGTGCAACATTCAAAATGCAGGCTTGTGCCAGTGACAGCCACAGAATGTGAACTGCTACTCTGTTTTGCCTCCTTGTTGCTTGGTTTATGGCTTTCTCCTGGTGCGAAGAGCCAGAGTAATTAGCACCTTCCTTCGTTTTCTAGAGGCAGATTTTTTTTTTTACAGCTCTCTGGTAGGGTTTATACATATACACGCACGCACACACACACACACACACACACACACACACACACACACACACACACACACACACACACACACACACACACACACACACACACACACACACACACACACACACACACACACACACACACACATATATTCTAACAGAACAAATATAATAGACCAAGATAATTCATTATGGTCAATAATGTTGCTTAAAACTGGGTGTTTTCCCTTACCCATCCAACAGGTGGTTGGTGTACAGTGACATCGGCTTCGAAGGCATGCTCGCAGTGCTGGAGCCTGGGGAGTTTCCCTGTCCCCAGGCCTGGGGCTTCGACCAGCCCTTCATCGGCTCTATGAGGGCCCTGCGCATGGTAACACAAAGAACACCACTATGTTTGGTTACACCATGTATTACACACACCACACACACCACATACATACAGTACATACACACAGTACATACGTACAGTACATACATACAGACACACAGACACACACACACACACACACACACACACATACATACATACATACATACATACATACATACATACATACATACATACATACATACATACATACATACATACATACATACATACATACATACATACATACATACACCCAATACATAATGTATTAACAAACACATGATAAGCACAGAACCAAATGAAACAACAGAAATAAAACAAATGATTAAATTAAGAATTGAACGTTTTTCTTTTGCAATTTTTGAGGCCGTAATGTGACTGTACTACATGTCAATGTTTTATTATTATTGTTGACTCACAAATCATGTTATTGTTTCTCACAGGGCCCAATAAAGGTGGAACACCCCAAGGAAGTCAAGGTCAGTTTGAAAAAAATACAAATGTGAAGTAGTGATGTAGATACTTATACCAATGAAGATACTAATATCTAATGAGGTCTCAACAATTCAAATGAATCCAAATTTGCAACCCACAGTAAAGGGTCCAGTAGTAGCCCAAGGGAAAGTAGTCCTTGTATCTAAAAACATTTGAAAATATAAACAAAATTGACAATGAGTTGTTTTGCAACATAAAGAGCTTGTGATTTCATGACCATTGCTCATCTATTGCGACACACTGAACCCAGTGATGAGTGTCAACTGCTGCGGGATCTAGTTGTGCCTTCTGGCTGAACGGTTACGTGGGTACATGACGCACTGTCAAGATTAGTTTTTCCAGAGGCTTTGGTTACATTTGGGCATTTGTTACGAATTATAAGAAATAGCGATATCAAGAAATAGATAGTAATAATCGTAGTTAAGTCACTTTTAATGACAGATACTGAAAGAAAGAGAAGCTGTCATTATACTCTTAACTGTGATCTCATCCATCTAACCAACTAGTTAATATTGCTTGTATAAATAATTTGAATGTAGCTTGTTCAATGGCATTTTCTTAAGTACATGCAGGCATTGCCTGCTGAGACGGACTGCTCTTTGAAATCTATTTGGAGTTTGGGGACTATCTCATGTACTACATTGAACTGACAGAAAGGTGGGAAATACTTCCATTAAGGTTGTGCCCTGTAACTGGCACTTAAAAAGCCATTAAGAATGGCTGGCGTTCTACCCAAGGTCAACCCCATAGGCAAACACACTTCTCTCTCTCTCCCTCTCTCACACACTCATACACAAAAACGCATATCTGTGTGCACGCAAGCACTTACACACAAACAGGCAAACACACCCACACTGTCTCAGGTAATGTAACATACTTTTAGGGCCCCGTTGTTAACACGCTCTGGTCCCTGTTCAGGCCCTGGTTTTTGAGAAGCCTGGATTTGAGGGGGGGTGCCTGGAGCTGGACAGAGAGGCGTACGACCTGCTAGCAGGAGACGCAGAGCCGGAGGTGCAAAGGCCAGAGGAGGGAGGACCGAAGGAGGGAGACGGAGACGGGGGAGCGAGGAGGGCCCTGTCTTCGGTGGGCTCCCTCAAGATCCTGGCTGGACTGTGAGTGCTTTTGTATTGGTAAAGTCAATGCACTACAAGTATTTGCTTATTGCTGAATTCCTATGTGAGGATGTCATGACCATAAAGGATATGGGTGGAATGTAAGAAAAAAGAACAAATAAACAAATCTAATCTTAATTCATTCTTTCATACATTCATCAATACAATTTTTTTTTTACTCTGTGTTTGGTTATTTTTTTATTTGTTTGTGTTGATATGGATCCTCCTGGGTCTGAAATAAAGAATTATATTACCCTCCTATTTTCAAAACACATTACCTTCTGTCCCAAATTAAAAATACAATTATTTCACTGTATAAATAGTGTAAATATTGTCCTAACATGACTCTCCTTGGCATCACAATGGCGGTTTCAAACTCTCCATACTAATACTGGTAGAGGTGTGTATTTAGTGTTCTGCCCTAAACCTAAAGCTCCTCCGGTGGTTTCCTTCCTCCCAGGTGGGTGGGCTATGACGAGGCAGACCTGGAGGGCCGCCAGTACATCCTGGAGGAGGGCGAGTACCCCCATGTCAGCGACTGGGGCGGGTCGGAGGACGGCCTTCTCTCCCTGAGGCCCATCGTCACTGTAAGACAACGTCCCGGGGGATGAACGTCACAGAGTATTTATCAAGAGTTTGGTCAATCCAATACTCTGTCAGACGCAGAGTAGCTCTGGGCAATAAAAGTTGAAAGAGGAGACAGGCTTATCTACGTAGGAGGAAGAGTTATACAATAAAAGAGTTATGCTACTAGTGTAAATAGTAGTAAAGTAATTAAGTTCATATGGTTGAGTTTATCAGCCTTTCTTTGCTTAGCAGTTGATAAATCACAGGATATTTTGAGCGATTTGGATTTGCTTTTTTCTGAAGGATAGAAAAGAGCACAAGTTGGTTTGCAGATACCTTGACAGGCCTCATTTTTCGACTCTTTCCATTTCTTCAGGACTTCCTGTCACCGCACATCAAACTATGCAGTGAAATGAACTTCGGGGAACGTGGGGTCAAAGTTGACCTGCTGGACCCCGTCATCGCCATGGAGAGCACAAACTTTGGTACCAAGACCCAGTCCATCAACGTGCTGGGAGGAGTGTAAGTTATGATCCGTCTGAAAACCAAAGAAAAGTTTTAGGATCTGTATCACAAATGCAGTCCCAAAGGGTGGTTAACAACCAGTGATGTGGTCGCAGGCGAGCAACACGGAGATATCATGTTTTACCTGTGATCATAAGGGCAAAGTTCTCATGCCAACGTCTACCTTATGCGTAGGTTTATAGACATGCCTTTGTCTTTGATTTTGGCCGTGTGTGTGTCCAAGTTCCGTCTTTACAGCCAGCCCATAAACGCAAATATGCAGAGTGCCACACCCTGTCTTCAGGTACACGTGAACAAACGGTGCGGCAAAAGTCTTGTAATCTACACAAAGTGGTTTCAACAAATTATTTCTTGGGGCAAGGATTTCTTTGATGTAAAAGGCATCAAAAGTCACCCGGCCCCAGTTGGTTTCACTGGCTTACACCGCTAGACCTCCGGGCAAAGAATGGTGCAGACTTACTAATACAGTCGGGCTGGTTCCACTGTAAGGGCTGGAACCAGTTTTAACATTAATTTGCAAATGATCTTTCTAGGATTGTGGGCATTTTAGACAGGCCAGACAGTCAGCTTTGAAAACTGTAACCGATTAGGTAAAAAACGTATTTCACCATTTTAGTTTTAGACCGTCGTTCAACCTTCCTCGAATCACTGCTGTGTACACAAAAAAATCCAACCTTTAAACAAGATGCAATCTCTCTGAGTTCTGTTTAACATTTAAATCAAGTAAGTTTACACACAAGTTGGTAATTATATCACACTTTTGGCAAAAAGGATGATTCTTCTTCACCTCCTTGATTGTGTGTCCTTGTGTGTGTGTGTGTCTGTGTGTGTGGGTGTGTGTGTGTGTGTGTGTGTGTGTGTGTGTGTGTGTGTGTGTGTGTGTGTGTGTGTGTGTGTGTGTGTGTGCGTGCATGTGTGCGTGTCTTTATGTGTTTGTGTGTGTGTGTGTGTGTGTGTGTGTGTGTGTGTGCGTGTGTGTGTGTCTGTGTGTCCCGGCAGGTGGGTGGCCTTTGAGAAGGCAGCCTTCAGCGGGGAGGTGTATGTGCTGGAGAAAGGCCTGTATGGAAGCCACGAGGACTGGGGAGCACAGGCCTTCAGGATCGGGTCCATACAGCCCGCTTTCCAGGTAGGAAGACTCTGGGAATGATGTAGAGGCTGTTAACAGTTCAGTGTCTCAGGGGTACGTCCCTCCTATCTCATGGGGTCCTGGGTTCAATCCCCGCATTAGACTGAAACGTAAGCTATTCTGTTTGGTGACGTGTGTGATGTTGTAATCATTAGACTCGACTCATTAGTGCTGTATTAATAAGTAAAGTGTCGTTAATTCATTACATATTAAATTGATTGATCATTCATATCATTCAATATTTTTAATGGTTTGCATCTCGCTATTTCAGAATGACTTTTCAGTAGCGAGCAAGTTCAAGGTGAGTTTTGCTTAACCAATTGGGTGATTGATTCCTAGAAATTGTAAACATCTTTCATTTCATATGGATGCCAAGTTTTCCTGATCCATCTCAACATTGTTTGTACATCTGTGCTTTTGTGTGTGTGTGTGTGTGTGTGTGTGTGTGTGTGTGTGTGTGTGTGTGTGTGTGTGTGTGTGTGTGTGTGTGTGTGTGTGTGTGTGTGTGTGTGTGTGTGTGGGTGTGTGTGTGTTACAGGTGCATCTCTATTCAGAGGAGGACTTTAAGGGAAGGGAAGTGGTTTTAGAAGACAGTGTGGGGGCCTTGGACGAAGACTTCATACCAAAATCCTGTAGGGTGAAGGCTGGCAGGTAAAATAAACTGCTTGCTTTGCTTCAAACACTCAATTGAGGACTTATTTTAAATTCATTATGAAAGAAATACATCATTACTATTATAAAGTACTATCAATTTGAGTTTTGTCTCCTTTTGATTGCATTTACATTGACGCTTTTATCCAAAGCGACTTACAATAAGCATATCGGTTAGAATAAAGAGATACAACCCTCTATCGCTGTCGCTACAGCAATGATGTTCATAGAAACCAGTGCAGAGCACTAACAATTGCTAGGTTAACTCATTCCCTGTTTTGATTGTCTCTGTTTGTGTGTGTGTGTGTGTGTGTGTTTGTGTGTGTGTGTGTGTGTGTGTGTGTGTGTGTGTGTGTGTGTGTGTGTGTGTGTGTGTGTGTGTGTGTGTGTGTGTGTGTGTGTGTGTGTGTGTGTGTGTGTGTGTGTGTGTGCACTGTTTGCGTTTGTGTGTGTGTGTGTGTGTGTGTGTGTGTGTGTGTGTGTGTGTGTGTGTGTGTGTGTGTGTGTGTGTGTGTGTGTGTGTGTGTGTGTGTGTGTGTGTGTGTGTGTCTTCATCAGTTGGGTAGCCTACGAGGGTGCCGAGTTCTCCGAGGACATGTATGTTCTGGAGGAGGGGGACTACCCCAGCCCCGAGGCCATGGGATACCTGGCCCGGGACACCGCCATCCGCTCCATGCAGACCACGGGACATGTGGGTGCTTCTCTGTCTTCTGTGTGTGGGTTTGTGTGTGTGTGTGTGTGTGTGTGTGTGTGTGTGTGTGTGTGTGTGTGTGTGTGTGTGTGTGTGTGTGTGTGTGTGTGTGTGTGTGTGTGTGTGTGTGTGTGTATGTGTGTGGGGGGGGCTTAAAGGTTAAGTGAAAAAAGTCGATTACACATCGATTTGAAAACATTGAAATCTGACAATAGAATCCCATGGGGGTGAGAGCAAGGAGAAGGGACATGTCATCCCCATGGTTACATACTAGAACAACTTTGTTGTGTGTGTGTGATAGCTTTTAAAGTGTAAGTTAACCCCCCTGTTTCCGCTCAAATTCGAACACTATGAAGTTTAAAAAATTTGTTTTGTCCTGAGGGTTCTATAAAGGAAAAATAAATACATTGAATTTGTATCACGTTGGTTCGATATTGCTATGAGATGCATTTTCTGTTGTACAAATGCTTAAAAGACTGCAAGTGCCAGGACGCCTTGCGGTTGCAATGGAAAGAAGCCATAAATAGGAGGAGTGAACGTGAAGGAATGACGGTGATTAGCGCTGGTTTCATTGAGTGAAACGTCACACGTATGGAACGTCCGATCACCCTTTGGTCGTCCCGTTCCTCATCGTGCTCCTCTTCGTCCACCTCCCTGTCCGTCTGTCCAGGAGTTATCCCTGCCCTCGGTCACTCTGTTCAGCAAGCTGGGCTGCAGGGGTCGCCGGGTCTCCCTGACCAGCGGCGTGGTCAACCTGCGGCAGATGGGCCTGGACTCACTCATGCGCTCCGTAGCGGTGGGCGGAGGAATGTACGTAACGGCTAAATTAAATGTTTTAATATATATTCTTATTGAAATGTTTAGATTTTTTTAAACTCTAGTATTCAATGTTGTAATGGGTCTTTTAGTATTAAGAAACGTGGTACATTAATACATTATTATTATTATATTATTATTATTGACTTTACAATGACTCTACATATTTTGATGGTTGACCTTCAGGATTTAAAATGCCACTCGGATTCATTCAGCATTTGCTCTGCTTTCAATATAACCGCTATAAACATGCGTCATACATACACAAATATGTACATGTTTGAATGTGAGTGGAATCCAAACGTGGAGGAGCGTGATGGTCATGGTGCTCTCCACAGGTGGGTGCTGTACGAGGGGGGCAACTACCGCGGCCGGCAGATCCTGGTGCTGCCCAATGAGATCGGGGACTGGCACGGCTACAGCGGCTGGAAGCAAGTGGGGTCTCTGAGGCCGTTACTTCAGGTAACTATCAAACCTGGGCTCCTGTTTGGTTTTTGAACCCGGCATTAACCACTGGGTATGGAATAGACCAGCCTGTTAGTAGCAACGTCGTTTATATTTGGTTGACTTCAGATGTTACATTTTTGTTTATTTATGTAAACAAGAGGTCAGTTTAATTGTCTGTCCATTTTTCTGAATATGTCATGCTTTATAAATGACATGAACAACATTGAAAAAAAATTGCATCACTGCCCAGTGTCGTCTGTTGAGAGACAGGAATAATAGCATGTACCATAAAAAGGATATTGCTTCGTCCCTCAAATGACGACTGAAGTATACGTGTTGCATATACAGAACCTTTGCAGTACGGGCTTCCGTACAGAATGCCATCCACTCCATGGGTTCATGTACCCTCCCAGTCCCGAGGCTATTCGAACAAGCCTCAGCCGGCTGTGTGTGGGTCGAGCCAGTGCTATCGCTAGCCCATGGTGACTCCCTCTGATGATGTGCTGCTGTCTGTCTGCGTGGTCCCGCCCACCAGAGGCAGCTCTACTTCCGCCTGCGGAGCCGGGAGTCGGGCTGCGTGGTGACGCTGACGGGCAGCCTGGACGACATCAAGCTGATGAGGCTGCAGGCGCTGGAGGAGGGCGGTGGCGGCGCCGAGCAGCTCTGGCTCTACCAGCACGGCCAGCTCACCTGCAAGGTCACTCACCTGCACACGCACCTGCACACGCACCTTCACGCTCACCTTCACACGCACCTGCACACGCACCTTCACGCTCACCTTCACACTCACCTGCAAGGTCACTCACCTTCACACTCACCTTCACACGCACCTTCACACGCACCTGCACACGCACCTTCACACGCACCTTCACACGCACCTGCACACTCACCTTCACGCTCACCTTCACATTCACCTTCACACGCCTCGGTGGAGCCTCGCCGGAGGGGACGCCGTTTCTGTTGTACGATCTCTCAGCTCTGCGAGATGATCGACATTTGAAAATTGATAGAAGTAAACAAAAATGTAAAATATAACAATGATATTGAAAGATATAACATGTCATTTTTGGACACCGGATGGCTCCTCATCCGCTAGATGACTCTTCATCTCTTTATTATAAAAATAAATGTACGGTATACAGACATTTGTTCTACAACCTACGAAAAATGTAATTAACAATTTATTCAACATTTAATCAACACTGAACTGAATTAGTCGAGTGCTAATCCAAATCGACCCATCGCTAAAAGAATGATTTCCATAGCTTAACTTGCTTTCGAAATTTGCGTCACCAATCTAGTCAAAAATACGAACCGAAACCACTGACTGGAATTTGATGGAGAAACAGCAGGTGCAAGGCTATTGTTATGTACCTATTCATGTAAATCAAGGGGTTTAGATGTGGCTTGATTCTAGCTACCACTGTGTGTGTGTGTGTGTGTGTGTGTGTGTGTGTGTGTGTGTGTGTGTGTGTGTGTGTGTGTGTGTGTGTGTGTGTGTGTGTGTGTGTGTGTGTGTGTGTGCGTGCGTGCGTGCGCGTGCTAACCCTAGCTGGCAGGAGGAAGTTGTAGACAAAAAACAGGCAGTGTTGATGGTTCGTTTATGACTGTGGAGGGGTTATTGACGCCATGACTTTTATTTATTTGACTAGCATTAAAGCAATAAGGAATAACGTGCAATGTGAAAGGGCACTAACATAAAATATATGACCATGGAAGGAATCGTGTCAGTTGACACTTTGCTACTAAATGCTGTCATTGACGAAAAAACCTACTGGTAACTTACACAAAATAGGCCTGTGCAGGCCACCATAGTTGTTGGGAGGGGGAGTTCAGCTGGTTGCAATTTGCCGTTAGATGCTACTACATTCTACACACTTCAATATTACTAAAATATTGTCTCCCGTGCAGCTGGTAGTTCTAATATATAACTACAGCAGATTCTACAGTAAATAGTAAATTACTATTTACTATAGAACTACAGCAGGTTCTTTAGTAAATAGTAAACTTCTATTTACTATAGAACTACAGCAGGTTTTATGGTAAATAGTAAATTACAATGTACTATAGAGCTACCAGCTGCACAGGAGAGCCCATACATTACTAATGGTAATCATGTATGGTCTCTCCTGTGCAGCTGGTAGCTCTATAGTAAAGGGTAATGTTAGTACTGTGTGGGCTCTCCTGTGCAGCTGCTGGCTCTATAGTAAAGGGTAATGTTAGTACTGTGTGGGCTCTCCTGTGCAGCTGGTAGCTATATAGTAAAGGGTAATGTTAGTACTGTGTGGGCTCTCCTGTGCAGCTGGTGGCTCTATAGTAAAGGGTAATGCTAGTACTGTGTGGGCTCTCCTGTGCAGCTGGTAGCTCTATAGTAAAGGGTAATGTTAGTACTGTGTGGGCTCTCCTGTGCAGCTGGTGGCTCTATAGTAAAGGGTAATGCTAGTACTGTGTGGGCTCTCCTGTGCAGCTGGTAGCTCTATAGTAAAGGGTAATGCTAGTACTGTGTGGGCTCTCCTGTGCAGCTGGTGGCTCTATAGTAAAGGGTAATGTTAGTACTGTGTGGGCTCTCCTGTGCAGCTGGTGGCTCTATAGTAAAGGGTAATGTTAGTACTGTGTGGGCTCTCCTGTGCAGCTGGTGTCTCTATAATAAAGGGTAATGCTAGTACTGTGTGGGCTCTCCTGTGCAGCTGGTAGCTCTATAGTAAAGGGTAATGTTAGCACTGTGTGGGCTCCCCTGTGCAGCTGGTGGCTCTATAGTAAAGGGTAATGCTAGTACTGTGTGGGCTCTCCTGTGCAGCTGCTGGAGGACTGCTGTCTGGAGACCACCGGCAGCATGCTGATGGCAGGCAGCCGTCTGTCTGTGTCGGCCGAGCGCGGCAAGGACAACCAGCTGTGGGACCTCACCCACGACGGCCTGGTGCGGTGCCACCTGAAGCCAGAGCTGGTCATGGAGGTCAAAGGTCAGCATCTATTGGCTGTTCAATCAAATTGGCTTTGGTTTCCTTTTTTCTTTGTTATACAGACAGCATTCTGTGATTCTTAGTGGGATATATTACATATATTATATTATATACATTTCAGTCAGAGACAAAAATGTGTTGTCGTAAGTGATTTATCCGGAATAACAAGACGATTGTTTGATTTGTAAAGAACACAACTTTATCTGATAATGCTGACTAAATGACAAATGATGTCTTCAGCTCATTGGTTCTGTGGCCTGTAGCTTATGTGAACTGTATTGCAGTAGCTCCCCCAACTGGCTAATAAATGTATCACTGGAAACTAAAAAACAAGAACATGACAAATATGTTTAACAGTACAGACATAAATATTTTACTTCTTTCCATTTATCTTTCAGGTGGCCAACAATATGACAAGAACCATGTGATCCTCAACACATTCAATGAGAGGAAATTGAGCCAAAGATGGTCAGTGGAAATTCTATAACTCCAATGCACACCTTAAGAACGACAACGCCCAGGGAACCACAGAAACAAGCTTTCTCAGAGACTTCAGCACTGGCCACTGTAGCTCCGCCAGGGGGACTACGCTCTAGGATGCTGCTCCACCAGGGGGACTGTGCTCTGTGATGCAGCTCCGCCAGGGGGACTGGGTTTCAACTCTGAGTGAACCAGAAATATGAATTTTAAGTTCATGGTTTTCGCTACTAAATCTCTCTCTCTGCAATATCTTGGTACTTTTAACATTCTTTCAGCTTTACTTTAAACATTTTTTTTTATGAACAATAAAATGCAAAGAGATAGGTCTATGATAAAAGTCAAAGTAATTGCACATTTTTATTGACCAGATCCTCTCCAATTCAGACCTGTGTTGATGCTGTACCTATCCTCTCTGCCAGAAATTGTATTTGATTCCAAATTGTGTGTTTGAGACATTAGTGTGAAAGTTCTATGTATGACCCCCAAATAATGTTTTCTTTCCTATTTTTCAATGGCTGCAGATCAAACTTGATTGATTGTACAGTTTGAACATGTTTCAATGTGGCAGGTTTAGATCATATATTGAGTGGTACTGCGTTAATCATGTGTATAGATTATATCAATGCAGTACCGCTGCACTGATGCCTACTACTGAATGTAAATATGTGAATGCCTGTTACGTAGGAATAAAGATTTGGTCTTCCTTACATTTCCGAAGTCTATGTTTTGAAGGTTTTCAAATTAAAAAGGAATGCTATGGCCTAATATTTTTCCAATCTCTCATAGTTTCCTGGATAATCTTCAGTTTTCAGGTCTCCAGAAAGTGTCAGAGTGCAACCAATAAGGGGAAGTCTGTCTGGATGACCCCTTTTACATTTTGGTTAAGATGTCAAGCCAGAAATTTGTTCTCATTCAACAACCAAGGTTCATATATGAAGGTTACTTGGCCAAATCAAGTCTTATTGCTGACAATAAGGGACACACACACACACACACACACACACACACACACACACACACACACACACACACACACACACACACACACACACACACACACACACACACAAATTCTAGTAATCAGTCAAGACTATGAATCCTTTTGATACCATTTAATATTATTTACATTCACAAAGCCACTACAAAACTCCAAAGAGGAAGTGAGCACTTTTTCTCCCACTTGAACCAACATTTGCATCAGCCAAAGCCAATCAACAGTCATTCACACACGACACGTTCACCGTCCGCACCCGACCACTGCTAAAACTCTTGAAGGGAAACCGAGAGCGCTGCACATCGCCATGGCAACTCCGTCCCTGAAGGGGCCCCCGCGGTCCGCGGTTATCCTGCTGGGTGTGTCAGCGCCCCGCGTGGTCCCCCCCTCCCCCGGTGACCTGGACCACGGTCTTGCCCCGGGCGTGGCCCTCCTCCACCTTCTGGAAGGCCTGGGGGACCTGGGAGAAGGGGAACTCCGCCTCCACCACCGCCCGGATCTGGGGCCGGAAGAAGGGAGGAACGTGGGTGAGAAAGAGGTGTGAAGAGACACTTAGAACTAGAAGCCATGCTGAGATGATGCCAGTGATACAAGGACGGAAAAAAACACTTAATATCAAACTCTGGTCAGAAGGTCGAGACTCTGAGTCGGGTTGTAATGATCTAAAGTCTTGAATTCTTTCGATCCACCGCATCATGTTGCGGATATGGGGATTTCTGAGGATAAATATGTATGCATGTATGTATGTAGAATATAAAAAAGTCTATAGAGTAGGGGCATGTGTTGATGTTTTTCAAACGTCTTTGTGTCTATGACACAAAGACGCACCCATTTGATGCAAAAATGGGTAAAATGAAAAAAGAAATTACCTAAAAGGAAGTTAAAGTCGAGCAAGCGTGAGAACACAGGAAGCTGAGGATCACAGGCAGAGGCCACACTTGATGGTTTATTTTAGTTGCAGACGTCCTCATGCTTTCTCTCAATGAAGTAGAATAGTTGTATAGATTCCCCGGGCTTCCTTCTCTTCCATTTATGCCCTCTTATTAAGCATGGCCGGGATTGTATTTATGCTTGTGAAGCGCTTTGTGAGCTTCTTTTCTCAAGAGTTTTTAGCCTGCGTCCTGGTAGCCTACCTTTCCGGCGTCCACCATTTCACTGATGTCATCCAGAGCGGCACCGTTGGGTATGAAGAAGCCCCATCTGTAGTGCACTCCTTTACACAGGTGCTGTGTTAACAGACGGACAGAAAACTGTCTTCAGCATTCTTACCCCATTTCAAAAGGTGTACATCGCACGCACGCATTCACACACACACACACACACACATGCACGCACGCCCATGCAACCGAGTGTAAACAAGTTTGGTTCCTCCTTCTCTTTCCTCTTTCCACAGTAAAATATTGATACCTAAAGCCAGTCACGGGTGAGCACACAACATTTCTCATCCAACATTCAAATCGTGACCCGATATAACCCCAGTTAATGATTATTAGTTAGTATCAATTGAAGACTCTTCTTTTGATTGCAGCATTACAGTGCGGTGTGCATGTCGTCCGAAACTACATCATGATGCAATTGGAAAAATAGTTTTTTATTAATTACTTTGCAAAATTCCTAGTCCTTTAATGTGATGATTTATGGGCCATCGTGTGTCTATTTTGGGGAATTCCCAGATAAAGAGTAAAACTTCACTATGAGATTGTTGAATCCGTTTACATCCTGTCCTCTTGCTCCACTGTGGTTGGTGTTGACTGCAGAGCTCTGCACTACATTGCTGCAAGGGTGAGTTTTTGCATGCAATGCAACTCAAGCGTCAGGGCAGCGAAGCGGCTGTGTTCCGTACTGCAATGTCAACTAGAAACGGCCAAGACCAACCCAGCTGATGGCTCAAGACGTGCATAAATATAATAGGCCTATATGAATTGTAAAAATTATTATGATTAGAATGAATAATACAATATTATTCACGAGTTATAATCAACCCCTACATAATATATATACATCAATATTGTAACCCATTAAATACAGGACGATTTCTAAATGTCATGGCAACATCGCGGCCCGCTTGCGACTTAATATGACATCTCAAGGAAGAATTACATCTCTTCCGGTTAGGCTCGAAACACCAAATTGACAATCATCATTGCGGGAACTTGTCTGCCTTGGACAGACACACACTAGGGGAACACACACACACACACACACAACACACAACACACAAATTAGGTAGATTCCACATTCTATCTTTAGCAATTCATCTGGTTCTCGGTTCCTTATTAGCATAAATACGCAGCTTAACATGAACATTGCACTCAACAACAAAAAAAGGCAATACACACTGAAAGTGATAAAATACCTCACACAGAAGGGGGTCACTGCCTCGGCGGCACTCAGGGAGGCGCTGTTGTCATGGGCACTTAGAATAGCCAGTTAAGCCAAAAACCTTTGCTCAGCTGCCACACGCCAAGGTGTTATGGCAATGAGTGCGCCATTATTTGGAGTTTATGTAAATTAAACTTTGCATAGAACCCATAAACTCGGAAGCAATGTGAACTGTGCTTATATTTTTTACTAGGGGTGTAATGATGCATGCAATAACATACAGGAAGAAGCAGGAAAAATATGGCCGTTATCTTTTTTTTAAAGAAATGTGGAATGATTTGTCATCTCTTGTATTTATATCCACATATCGCAAATGTAGCGGGAAGCGATTTGATTGGCTGCAGTATGCGTCTACATAGACGCATACTGCAGCCATACTCGAGGGCCTATACGACAGACACGCCCTCAGTCATCCGTTGATGGACGCATGTAGTGTGAACAAGGCGTGAGGGTACTGCCTGCGGTGGATATGCGCGCCGTAACGGAGCTGCGCCAAACCGCACCTTCACTACTCCACCAAGACACACCAAACCGATTCACACCCTCCGGTGGAAATGCACTAATTCTGTGTACTTTGAACTTTCATAAATAAGACATGTTGCATTTTCAGTTTTATAACTGATTGTCTTATTTTGTTTACAAGTTAAGGATGGAGTCTGTAGAAGTGGGCTACTTATTGTTTACATCTTAGATTACACAGTTCAGGCTGTTGCAGCTAGATCAGGGGAGAGACTGTATGACACTAGCTGGTACAACCTGAGACATGCACAATATAAAAAAGAATTCCCTTCTGCATTTTTGTTTTTTGTTTTCCCTTTATTATACCGAATTTGTATCGAACCGTGAGGTCTGAACCGAGGTATGAACCGAACCGTGACTTCAGTGTACCGTTACACCCGGTTGTCTACATGAATGTACCTAATCATAGCGTACCGCTCCTGTCACAGAAAACAAGAACTGTTCATGAACATGTAAGAAATAATTCTGTGCTCGACCGAAACTAATTGCCTCAGTCAGTTTCCTGGAAACGCAGACATGCAGACATATGAAGTACAAAGTTGGGCAGTCATGACCAACCACAGGGGAACAAGATAACGAGATGTAATCAAAAGGAACAATCTCATTCCGAAGCGATACTCTTGCATCAGTGAAGTTCCCAAACCACAACTGTATGGACAATTGCATGAATGGCACATAATTTGCCATTAATCATCACATTAAAAGGAAAAAGGAATTTGGATTTTCTTATAATTAATATTGCCCTACAACTTATGTTTGCTATTTTAACCGACATTATTGTTTATAATTTCTTCCCCGTGCACTTGTCTACCTATGCAGAACTTTTTAAAGAGCTGTGGACAAAAACAAGTTGTCTTTTCTCAGACAGTGAAACCGACCTCAACAGCAAGAAAGCCTCAAATTAGCAGGTAAGGCGTTGAAACGCGGAGGTCAGCATCTTTGAGTCAGTTCTGTGGCCATGTGCTGTTTTTTTGTGGGGAGTTTCGGTTCCAATTAATCACTAATCTTATGACATTGTTGGCATGCCCAGTGGTAGAGCGACCGTCTGACCGACAACCTACCCAGCCCACTGATCCCTCCCTGCAGGGCGGTGGCATTACCTTGAGGGCCTTGGAGGCCACGGTGATGCCGGTCTGCATCATGCCGTCGGCGACGCCCAGCAGGTCGGTGTTCTGGAGGAAGGGAGTGACCAGTGTCACGTACTTGGCCCCGGACCAGGGCTTCAGCAGGCCCAGGGCCCAGCTCTCCGTGTCACCGCCCACATTGTCCAGGATCACGTCGAACCTGGAAGAGACGGAGCGGGCGGGCGAGGAAAGGGTATGAGGGGCCGTATGGGACATTATTCAGAATAAGCATGCACATACACATATGAAACCAAACTCATTCACATACTATACTGAAAAACTTGCACACATACAAGTGAAAAGCTTTTACATACACAACTGAAACACTCTCACACAAACAACTGAAAAATGATACGCTCGCATACACAACTGAAAAGCTTGCATACAACCTAGTGAAACCTTTTACATGGACTACTGAAATGCTTTCACACATACTGGTAAAATGTTCTCATAAACACAGCTGAAAAATGTTCTCTCACACACATATGAAACCATTCACATACTATACTGAAAACCTCACACATACACAAGTGAAAGCTTTTACATACACAACTGAAACACCTTCACTCAAACAACTGAAAAGCTCTCGTAACAACTAGTGAAACCTTTTACATGAACTACTAAAATGCTTTCACACATACTAGTAAAATGTGCTCATACACACAGCTACTGAAAACCTCGAGACATGTAACTAGATTATGAGTATAGGCGCAGCCTTTTAAGTGTCGGCCCCATTGTCCTTTAAATAGCTGAAGAAAAGCTGTTTATTGGGAGCAGAATGTCCGCCGGCGCCCGACTACGTTATATCTGCGAAATGCGGACGTCGTTGAGGCACGCCGCAAGCGGACGTAATTGAGGCCCACGCTGTTGGGCGGGGATTACACATTTTTCAGTGCTACGGCGATTATTGTCGATTATTTGTCTGAATTGCGCGCTTTTTCTTTTCAACCACCTTCCGTTTTCACTGAAATGTCTTCCGTTTTCACTGAAACGCCTTCCGTTTTCACTGAAACGCCTTCCGTTTTCACTGAAACGCCTTCCGTTTACACTGAAATGCCTTCCGTTTACACTGAAATGTGTACACTCTCACACACACACATGAAACCATTCACATACTATACTGAAAACCTCACACATACACAAGTGAAAGCTTTTACATACACAACTGAAACATCTTCACTCAAACAACTGAAAAGCTCTCGTAACAACTGGTGAAACCTTTTACATCAACTACTAAAATGCTTTCACACATACTAGTAAAATGTGCTCATATACACAGCTACTGAAAACCTCGAGACGTATGTGAAAGTATTTCACACATCTGTGTGAGGATTTCAGTGAAAATGGAAGGCGTTTCAGTTGAAACGGAAAGTGGTTGAAAAGAAAAAGCGCGCAATTCAGACAAATAATCGACAATAATCGCCGTAGCACTGAAAAATGTGTAATCCCCGCCCAACAGCGTGGGCCTCAATTACGTCCGCGTGCGGCGTGCCTCAACGACGTCCGCATTTCGCAGATATAACGTAGTCGGGCGCCGGCGGACTTCTGCTTCCAATAAACAGCTTTTCTTCAGCTATTTAAAGGACAATGGGGCCGACACTTAAAAGGCTGCGCCTATACTCAGAATCTAGAGTAACATGTCTCGAGGTTATCAGTAGCTGTGTGTATGAGCACATTTTACTAGTATGTGTGAAAGCATTTTAGTAGTTCATGTAAAAGGTTTCACTAGTTGTTACGAGAGCTTTTCAGTTGTTTGAGTGAAGGTGTTTCAGTTGTGTATGTAAAAGCTTTCACTTGTGTATGTGTGAGGTTTTCAGTATAGTATGTGAATGGTTTCATATGTGTGTGAGAGAACATTTTTCAGCTGTGTTTATGAGAACATTTTACCAGTATGTGTGAAAGCATTTCAGTAGTCCATGTAAAAGGTTTCACTAGGTTTTATGCGAGCTTTTCAGTTGTGTATGTGAGCGTATAATTTTTCAGTTGTTTGTGTGAGAGTGTTTCAGTTGTGTATGTAAAAGCTTTTCACTTGTATGTGTGCGAGTTTTTCAGTATAGTATGTGAATGAGTTTGGTTTCATATGTGTATGTGCATGCTTATTCTGAATAATGTCCCATACGGCCCCTCATAAAAGGGTATGGTTAGGATAGACACAAGGAGAGAGAGAGAGAGACAGTGAGACAGAGACACAGAGAGACAGAGGCAGAGACACAGAGGCAGAGACACAGAGAGACAGAGAGAGAGAGACAGAGAGAGGCAGAGACACAGAGGCAGAGACACAGAGGCAGAGACACAGAGAGAGAGAGACTGAGACACAGAGAGAGAGACACAGAGAGAGACAGAGACACAGAGGCAGAGACACAGAGAGAGAGAGAGAGACAGAGACACAGAGAGAGAGACACAGAGATACAGAGACACAGAGAGAGAGACAGAGAGAGAGAGAGAGAGAGAGAGAGAGAGACAGAGACACAGAGAGACAGAGGGAGATAGGTGTATATATATAATATATATTTCTCATGCCAATAAAGCTTTTCTGAAAAGAAAGAAAGACTTGATATACTACGACAATAAATGCCTCATAACATATCCCTGATGGCATGCATACGTCTGTGGTTTGGATACAAAACGACACCGTACTACATCAATAAAAAGAAACACCCAATTCCTACTGCGTAACCACAAAGAAGGGCGACTTCCTCTGACAAACTTCCTCTCCAACTCATGTGTTGAAAGTGTACATGCAAGCGTGGGTTGCTTACTTCTCCAGTGTGCCGAGAGCGAGCTCCACGGGACCAGCACTGTAGTCGACCACATGGTCGGCCCCTAGGCCCCTGACCAAACGCTCTGCGTCCTTGGAGCATGTCACCGTCACGTGCCCTCCCCACGCTTTCAGCATCTGGCAATTACACAGGAAAAGTGTCTAGTGTTGACTCTTCCTTCATAAAGTCCCTTCATTTTCGATATAGTTCATAAATAAACCCATTGAGGGAACTAATGGCAACCGCCAATTGCTCATTGTAGATTGTTGCGGCTGGCTCGCAGCGGCCCTCAGAATTACCTGTATGGCGAATGTTCCAACGCCTCCAGATCCTCCCAGAATCAGAATCCTGTGCGTGTACAAATAAAAAAAAAAATGGAGAAGATGACTTTTAATAAAGAAAAAATGAAAACCAATTCTACTTTAAAGCATATCTAAGTATTTTTTTTTTCTATTAAACTCATTTGTCCTTTTCAGAATTGTTTATAATCTAACCTGTGGACATCAAAGGGTGTTGATTATGGCCCATTCACACAACTGTTGGATCAAAGAGACAGAAGCCCATGTGTGTCTATGTCCTCCTACCGTTTTTCAGCAGAGTTCTCCAGCGTGAGTCCGCACGTGTTGACCAGCGCCGACCAGGCCGTCGCGGCCACATAAGGCAGCGCCGCTGCGGCTGAATGACTCAGTGACTTTGGCTTAAGGGATACCTGTGAGACAACGGTAACCATATTTGAGGCTGTTCTTCTTGTATTTTAATGGTTGCTAATGCATATAAAAAGGGTCACTGAGTAGAGGTAGGTCACAAAATAAGAAAACTGTATACAATGGCTGGAGATTAACAAAAATATACATATGCTTCTTAATAAAAAGGTGTTTAAGGCTACGACTTTTGAATGAATGATATGGATTCATAAAATCTGAGAGAGTTAAAGAGTCAAACAATACCTCATTAGCACTCAAGCACACAAATTCAGCTAAGCTGCCCTGTTTCCATGGTGGGATGGCAGCCCACACCTGAAGGATACACAACACAGAACTTATTAATGTGTGACGCTCTAGATTATCAGTTCCTCTTCTTGCCAAGGCATTTTGCGTTCCGATACATTGCAACAGAGGTTACATTGATTGATTGCACATTTCCCTGAACAATATTTACATGGCGATGGGGAAGGAAATGTCAAAGCTGCTATGATTAATAAACAAAGATTATAGATAGGAAACAAAAGTCCCAATGTGACTTCGTCAACATTGGGTTACATGTTCAACAAATATTTTCATAAATGTAAATATTAAGGACCAGTAGATACAAAATACACTGGCCATTCCTAACCTGTAAAAACGTCCTAACCTATTAAAGAAATACAGTGTCATTTTTTCACTGGAATGAAATGGAGGGACTTGTTAACAAGCAACCTAACACCAAATAGTAGGACTGTGAGATAATTCAGCATCAATTATTATAGTCTCGGCAGGAATTGCATATATAGTTAAAAAATATGCACTTTGGTAGTCGATATTGATAATCATCAGCTATTATTTTTAGTTTAACAGTCAGCTGTTAGTGAGTGAAACGCGCAACCTACCACCACTAATACTGTTTGGCTGATATATGTTATGATTAATACAGAGCAGCAATTTGAAACAACATCCCTATTCGGACCCCCCCCCCTCTTCACCTCGTCCCCCTCTTTGAAGTACTTCACATCCAGCCCACACTCCATGACCACGCCGGACACGTCCCTGCCCAGGACCAGGGGGAACTCACTGCCCTTCTGGTTGAGGTTCAGAGGGTCTCTCTTCATGGAGAGACTGGAGGCTCCATAACCACCTGCCAATAAAAAGAACATAGCAATAATGATTGTTTCTTATTTTTTCTCACCCCCAAGGCTTTTAGACAGAGAGGTCAAGTGACCCAAAGACTACATTCAGATCAAAATTAAAGAAAACTAATTAAGTTATGGGCTGTTTGATTCTAGGATCATACATAGGACACAGAGTAGTAGGACTTACTTAGTAGTAGTAGGCTATATTTTCAGTGACTTTAGTGGTATACGCATGAAACCATCTTCTGTGCATTCATCAGCTCAAACGTAGTGGTTTTATGACACATATTTGTCAAACTTTTGTCTAAGGCAACCTCAATATTGAAACAGCTGCTTTGTTCGTTCGTTCGTTCGTCTTTCGTTATGGTGCGGGAAGGCCGTTGTGTCAGTGAAACATCGTTGCGAAACAATTGACACCTCTAGCTAAACGTAGTAACCTATAGAACCAGCAGCACCAACCATTGTTTCATCCATCTTTAGCGAACGGTGCATTTGGCTTCTATGAGCTGCCGGCTTTCAGCCGCGATCTAAGAGACCATCTGCAAAGTGCAATACGGAACCGCAAACTCCGAATCTGCCAATTTCTGTCCAGATCTTTACGGAAGTGTTGTGTCAATGTGTTTGAGTTCAGATGAAAAATAGGATGCATCAAGACATGCATCAACTACCGTTAATGAAGGGCATCAACTGAGAGTCATCAACTGTTCATGAACAATGTCATGAACAAGTCTTCCCTCGACCCTATTTTACCATCCATCACAGGTTACTCACCTCTCATACTAACATCAATCGGATTGAGTCCTGCCGCGTGCACTTGTACGATGACCTCATTGGGGTAGTTTAGAATAGGGAAGCTTGCGTTTCGGGTGAATCGCAGGACATCATTACCGCCGTATGTGTCAATCACCCAAGCAGGCATTACTGTCATTCGGCTGCGTGAAGTACTGAAAGGTCTTTTGTGACATCCATGGCTAAATACCATTGAGCTCGCATTATATTGTTTAACCAGATGAAACCATCTATTGCACATTATCTGTTTTGCAGCATTCATCGTGACACAACTTTCAGTATTGTATCTTGTTTAAGAGTTAACAGAGGGTTTGTTCCTTGCACGGTAGCGATCCCAATGTTACAGGAGATGACGTAACACTAGATAGGGCTACATCTAAGGTCAATGCGAATCTGTATTAGAAACGAATCTGCATGTACGCAATACATACATGCCTATTCATTCTGACATGCGACCTGATATTCCAGTAACGTTATCCCAAAAAAGACTAAAGGACTCCAGAGTAAAGGTGCCGCTTCCTGAGTTGAGCTGACATTTCGTCACGAACCAATCAGAACTCCGATTCCTCAACCGCTACCCAATCACAGAGCAGGGTTTACAAACAGAAACAAACATGGCGCCCTCCATCTGATCTTCACATTTTCCGAAAGGTTGCCTGGAAAACGCTGGGTTTTGAAATATTGTGGCAATATGCTCAGTCTCACCATAAAAGAGGTTAGTGCCCTTGTTGCATGTAATAAGATATAACTTGACAGTGTTTAGTTTGGCTCGATACATTGATCATATAATCATGTAGTTACCTAATGGGTTTGGGAGCCTATCACCTGCATTGACTGACAACCAAACCTGCAAGTTTAAGCCTCACTTTCATTAAGCTGTAGTCCGCTGCCAACCTTTTCTCAAATAAAATGGTAATAAATAAAATAAACTACCGTTAAACAGAATGAAAACGATGTCTGTTGATTTCACGGTTTTATCAGGTGTCCTTGGCTCTAAGGGAGGGGAAGATCTCCCCATTAGAACTGTGTCGAAAATGTCTGAAACGCATTAAGAAAACTCAGCATTTGAATGCATACATCACCGTGACGGAGGAGCTGGCACTGAAACAGGCAGAGGAGGCAGAGAGTCGACTGCTTCAAGGTGTGTACCAAGGTGTGGACAGATCTGACTTTAACTGTCCAAAAAGTCAGATCTAAACTACTATCTAACTAAACTATTCATCTGGTGACTATTCATATGGTGTCTTTTTTCAGGTTCTCCCAAAGGTATTCTAGATGGAATACCGTTTGCTGTCAAAGACAACTTCTGCACAGAGAATATCAGGACCACATGCGCTTCAAGGATGCTCAAAGGTGCCATAGTAATGTTTCGGCTATATATCAAAAACACTCAAATATCCTTGCTCAAATGTGAATAAAATGCTTCATTGAGGATTAACTCGCTGCCTTACTTGTACCATAGACTTCCTCCCGCCATATAATGCTACAGTGGTCCAGAAACTTCTTGATCAGGGAGCTGTTCTTGTGGGGAAGACAAATATGGATGAGTTTGCAATGGGGTAGGACTAAAGTCATACACCGTCACTTGTCGTATTCTATTAACTTAAAGTCACATTTATTAATATAGCTTCTGCAGCAACTAGTCTAGGAAGTCTGTGTTGTGTTGTGAAACTCTGGCTGCATCGGGACCAAAATGTTGCCCATTCTCTCCAGATCAGGCAGCACTGACGGGGTGTTCGGTCCAGTCAGGAACCCCTGGAGCTATGCTGCTCCCTACAGAGAGCAGTCAGGAGGAGCGGAGGATGACTCTGAGTGGGTGATCACAGGAGGAAGCTCAGGAGGAAGTGGTGCAGCTGTCACCTCACTAACCAGCTTCCTGTAAGACTTGCTCCCAGTTTGGTTTAAGAAGCCATTTTAAAGGTTATATCGTTATAGCGTGCGGTGCCCCTTCATTTCGGTGGGGCAGAAATGACTGGCGTATGACCACTTCCACAATTTATATATATTTTTAACATGTATATTTTGAGCTACATTAACCTTGTTCACTAAACTAATTGTGAGTCAGAATTAAGAATAAACGAATAGCCTAATGTTACTGCGCGCTTTTGAAGTGCCATCCGCAACACTCGTCGTATGATGTCGGGATAATTAGAATAGCCTATGTGCAATGGAAACATCAACTAGTTCTGCAAAGTCAAAAATTTAAAAGGAAAATGTCAACATTATAGGGAAGTTATTCCTCCCTATTTCATTGTTACACTCAGCTGAATAACATACAAATACCTGCTGAAAAAAATTAATTAATAGGCTACAATCCCTTAACAATTCCACCCGAATATCTGAATGTCTTTTTTCAAAGCAAGGCTTTTTGCTAAGCAAGGCTTAGCAAGTGCATTGCATATAAATGAATGCAAAGTAGAGATAAAACCTAGATAGGCAGGCCTATACAGAACGCATTTGTTAACATCAAACAAACAGACATAGCTTATCAGAAGTCAACAATCAAGATATCATAACTTCGATCATTTATACAGGAACTTGGCCCTACGATCTCATGTGTGCAAATTTCTCACTAACAATTCTGTTTCTCAATAGCAGCTCTGTTTGAATCAGGTATACAATTTAAATGTTTTGCATCAAAAAACGGTGCTTCTTTTTGAGCAACCACATAGCCATTTTCTCTTCTCGTACCATTCTCGGGAGACAGTTCTGTTGTACGTTTTCCCTCTATGCTTCGTTTGTTGGTTAATACGAATATCCAGTTTGGTCAAATTTTAACCTTTCAAATGTTTTTTTTAGCAGAGACTCAACAGTGTTTACCGCAGGTGCAACACCACTCGCCATGTCTGCGGAAAGATGAAAGATGCTGGCGGAATAATTCGAGTTAAAACAACAACAGTCCTAGAATATGACCATGGGGCCGACTACTTTACGACCATACGGGCGTCTTATAGTGCGGATTGCAATTCTTATTGCAGCCTGCAGGGTTATGCGAGAAACATACGGAGGGACAAGGTCACTGAGCTGCCCTGCCCCAACATCGCATGACACGATAAACTCAACTAGAATCGCCAACATCATCCAAAATCTGATGTCAACAGACCAAAAATTGTTGAAAAGCCTACAGAAACTATAGATAGTTAATGTGACAATCACATTATTAAAAATAAACTGGGGCAATGATTTACTGAGGAACTTTTTTTGGGAGCATGCTTTTGCAGGGAGTTCGCTGCCCCACCTGCCCATATGAACGGCGCGCGCCTGGGTTATATAATATTCAGATGTTTTCATAAAATTATGAAAATAATGAAGATCAATTGCCCTTATTCTTTGACTCTAGTTATTCTTATACAATTTTGCCTGGAAATGCATCATATTTCCAATATGTGCCAGTTGTCCATTCCGAGGTATGAAGTTCAGTGCTTTTGTTTGAGCTTTGAATTCTCCACGACAGCGTAACCTTAATACATGCCTGCTTTGGATGTCTTCCGGCAGAGCTCTGGGCTCTGATACTGGCGGCTCCACCCGTAACCCAGGGGCTCTTTGTGGAGCCGTGGCCCTCAAGCCCACCTACGGCCTGCTGTCCCGCCACGGTCTCATCCCCCTGGTCAACTCCATGGACGTCCCGGGCATCGTGACCCGGAGCACCAGCGACGCAGCCATCGTTCTTGGTAGGAGGCTTACCCTTGTTTACTTTTTGTTTTGTAGTACTTTTTGCTGTGTCTTAACCTTAGATCCGTCAGTCCTACTATGTTACAGCAGTTCTGGAGGGAGACGGCACCAGAGACCAAAAACAGAGGTACTGGTTGCCAATATCAGTATGCCTTGATTCCTGCCCAGCTACCGACAGATATAAGGAAAATCATTAAATCCACATGTTTACAATCGTCGAGAGAGGATAATGCTATGACATTTACATTTAGGGCATTTAGCAGACGCTTTTATCCAAAGCGACTTACAATAAGTACATTTGTCATAAGAAGTGCAACAATATATCGCTGTCGGTACAGTAGGGATGTTCATAGAACCAAGTGCAAGTACAACAATCGCTAGGCTAACCAATTCCCCATGTTACAGCAATGATAGCAGCTACTGCAGTTGCTACACAGTTAAGTACTATAATACACAATACAATGTACAATGGTGGCCAGAAGGGGGAGGGTGGCTATGCAGAGTCGAGGTGGACTCTTAACAGGTGAGTCTTGAGTCTTTTTCGGAAGATAGTGAGCGACTCTGCGATCCTGAGAACGGCAGGGAGCTTGTTCCACCACTGAGGTCCCAAAACCGAAAAAAGTTGTGACTTTGCTGATCGGGCTTTGCTAGCTCTTAGCGATGCCGGTACCAGACGTCCAGCTGAGGTAGTTGAGCGGAGGGATCGAGCTGGGGTGTGTGGCTTTACCAATGCTTGGAGGTAGGCAGGGGCAGTTCCATCGACTGCCTTGTATGCCTATGAAAAGTGCATTTCTTTCAAAGTTTTATGTCATTCCCCTTATGCAAATGACGAACTTCGTTTCATCAACAGGCAAATCAAGGTGTGTTTAACTACGTTAGCTGGTGTTGTTGTGTCACAGAGGTCCTCCAGGGCCGTGACCTTAAGGACTCCACAACGGTGCAGAGCCCCACGTCACATGCAGGGTTTTCTGAAGACTTCGACGTCTGCAACCTCTGTGTGGGCATCCCAAAGGTTACCTTCTTCTAATTCTGACCGACTTTAAGAGAAAAATCGAATTTACTGTTGGTAAATGTCACACGCATGTCGAAAAGGATGTTGAGGTTGTCTCTCATATACTGCGTCACCTTATTTATTGAGGTTATGTTCATGCCAGGATGTTCTCATTCTGGAAGATTGCCTCTGCGGTATGAGTTTAGAATACGGTAACTGGAAAATCAGGAATCATCTACGTGAATTGTTTTCAAATCATTTGATATTTTAAAAAAAAATACTACGGGATGCAACCTAAACTATTCTGTGAAGAAAGAAAAAAAGACATGCATTGCTCCCACTGACCCGATACAAAAGTGGATACACAGAATCGTGGGTTAGCACCAGTGTTCTGGGCCTCAACCATAACTCTCTCTGGTGTTTCCCAGGAGTACCACGCTCCGGGTCTGTCACAGGAGACCCTGGCCCAGTGGAGCCGCCTCGCCGACCTGCTGGAGGGAGCTGGGGCCCGGGTGAGAGAGGTCTCGCTCCCCCACACCCAGCACTCAATCGTCTGCTACTACGTGCTGTGCTGTGCCGAGGTGGCGTCCAACATGGCACGCTTCGACGGCCTCGAGTATGGTACAAGACCTGATGTTTTCTTTTTTTTTGCTTTGACATATTTTTTCCTTTTTATATTTAAAACATTTACAGTACAATGTTAAGGAGTGAAATGTCGCTATCTAAGCCTTGCCTGTTTATGTTTTTTTATTAAGATACTCTTTTCTCTAGTTCATTTAGTAAGGTACCCTACAGGTAAGCTGCAGGCATTAGGATTGGAACTCTAAACCTTTAGGCTGGGGTCAAACTCCCTAACCAGAAGACTGACCTGTCTGTCCTTTTTTTTGTCTGCAGAAGAAGGTAATATGACGATCATGTGATTTCCTCTCGTGTCCCCGTTAGGGCACCGTAGCACTGAGGACAGCTCGACGGACGCCATGTACGCCGCCAGCCGCCACGAGGGCTTCAACGCCGTGGTGCGAGGGAGGATCCTGTCTGGAAACTTCTTCCTGCTCCAACAGTGCGCCTGGTTTTTACCCTTTTGGTCTCTACCCTATTTAACCCTGTCAAGTGACAAAGTTGAGGGTTTAAGTGTCAAAAGAGCTCTGACCTCAGGGGTAACTTGGAGGACCCCACAAAATAATCAGCATCATTTGTGGTTATTTCCTCTTTCTCGGACATACACTTACATTCAAAAGTTTGGGGTCACTTAGAAATGTCCTTATATTTTAAGAAAAGCATTATTTTATTCAATGAAGATAACATTAAATTAATCAGAAATACAGTCTAGACATTGTTAATTTGGTAGATGACTATTCTTGCTGGTAACAGATTTTTTATGGAATATCTATATTGGTGTACAGAGGCCAATTTCCAGCAACGTTCACGTTCAACGTCAACGTTCACGTTCTGTGTTCTAATGGTACATTGTTTAGTTAATAATAAAAAAATAGAAAACCATCATGTAATTATGTTAGCACAGCTGAAAACTGTGGAATAAAAGTGTGAGTTTTCATGGAAAACACAAATGTCTGGGTGACCCAAAACTTTTGAAAGGTAGTGTAGATGTGTCCTTGCAGAGAATATTTGACGACAAGCAAAAGAAAATAATCGAAAAAGCCCCCAAACAAATCAGAAGCGTTCGACAGGAACTAACGTAACAAATAAACCTCCTCAGGAACTACGAGCGCTACTTTCGGAAGGCGCAGCAGGTGCGTCGGCTCATCGCCGAGGACTTCGAACACGCGTTCAGCGCGGGCGTGGATGTGCTCCTGACGCCCACCACCCTGAGCGACGCCGCCAGCTACTCCCACTTCATCCAGGAGGACAACCGCACACGCTCTACCCAGGAGGACGTCTTCACGCAGCCCGCAAACCTAGCAGGTACAGGCCGGACCCCGCATGGGGGCACACGCTAATGTAAAAGCAAATGTGTGCATGCTTATGCACTTATCTATGTGAACAAACATACGTAGAGCAGTGCTGTTCATCCTAAACCATCCTAATACAGTTTCATTTCTATTTAAATTGACCCCGTTAGTCATTAGCTAAAATAAAGGTCACCCGTTCTATTCATGGTAGCCCAGGGATGTCCTGATACCACTTTTTCACTTCCGATACCGATAACATAGCTTAGGCTAGCTGCCATACCGATATCTATCCAATGCTTTGTTTTAATCTTGAACAAATAATAATAATAATAATAATAATAATAATAACCACTTTGCCCATGTCAATAAGAGTTAGTTCCCGCCCACCGCGATTCGCTGATACGCTTTGCAAAATATTTTGCAAAACCTTTTTGCGGATTGAAATTTCATTAGAATTTTGCAACACACGGAGCGTGGCAAAGTGCATTGCAATCCATTTGAATAAAGGCACTCAAATGCAACAAAATGTTATTCTATTTTTATTGTTTAACTTTTTTCAACTTGAATTGAGGATTTCATTGTCACTTTGCATATTAAAATACACTTTGAATGACGTATTTTCAAATTACATTATTAAATTGCATAATGAATATTCACTTGCATGATGTGATGACTTAATGGACATAATTGCATTGACATTTCAATTTTGCTACATATATGCTTCATGACTTGAAAAATATTGTTTACGCTAGCATTTAGCTTCTACCGCGAGAACATCCTAGCCTCTAGCTATATAAATGGGGGTCCCCACACACAAACGCCTGATTTATAATATTCATTCAGTTAGCTTTTATGATCGCCAAGCTTGTGGCTACCAAAACAGCTGTGATCCGCTCTAGCCGAGGTGCGTTTGACGTGACGGCGCATGATTGCTCCTCTCCTCAGCAACAGCCAAGGAGAGCCGTGCAACAGCCCTGGCTGTTGCACTTTTATCTTCTTTAAAGGCCTACGTGCAGGTTAACCGGAAGTTTTGATTAATGGGTACATAAAGCACTCAAAATATGTGTATCATTTATAAAATGTCTCCAAAATAGTGTAACGGGTGTTTTCTAACGCCATTCGGCGATGACGTCACGTTGGGGAGACGTGGTGGGAGGTAGCCTCAGCCTAGTACTATCTGGCGTCTAAGAGGTGGCAAGAACCACAAATAACATGTATGATGGCCCACAGCAGTATCATTTCGAACCTGTCTGACGTGAGAGGGCGAATGAGGAATTGCCGAGAACTGAGGTCAAAGCCAATTAAATGCATGGTCAGAGGAGAATGAGTGGAGAGTTGCTATCATGTAGCAACGCAGCAACGAGCGCTGGAGCTAGTCAATGAACAGCAGTGCATACAATAACAACACTTTTATTTATTTTTACTGTCAGTTATATCTAGTGACAGCGACAACTTAGTCAGAATATCTAGAAATAGAAGGCATAATGCTAGCTATGGGCTAACTTAGCCTACCGGACAGCAATCAGTGCACTTGCAAATGAGTGCCTGCAAGTATAACATATAACATATTCGTTGTTGTGGCAACGACGCGGGGCGCTCCTCTGTTGAGCGACTCGTGATTGAAGGCTTTTTTAAACATTATATAGCGAATTTTTTTTCAAGTTTTGTCCAGTTAGACTGGTGCAATACGTGTGTGAAGTATGGATAGTGAGAGTTCTGCATCGTTTGATTTAAAACATCAATCCACGACGGAATATGAAGATAGTTTCTCTGCTGGGGTCACCGCGCATCAAATGGCATCGAGACGCACCTACACCAGAGCGGACCTTCTGGAGCTGCGATATGCTTGCAAAACAGTTGATTTGTCACCAGAACAGCTGGATCTCATACCAACACACCGGCTTATAAAGAAGAGAAGGAGGAAAAGAGGATCGAGAGGAGGGATCAGGAACAGGATCAGGAGACGGGGAAGTAAACTACCACTACCTGCTTTCACTCTGGCAAATGTGCGATCGCTACGTAATAAGATGGATGAACTTGCGGCACTTGTTAAACTTGATTTAGATTATCGGAGTACAAGTTTATTCTGTTTCACTGAAACGTGGTTAACTGAGGACATTACAGTGTGCTTGGATGGCTTTACATTCATACGCTTTGACCGGGACAAAGAAGTAACGGGGAAATCAGTCGGAGGTGGTCTTTGCATGGTTGTAAGATGGGCAACGAACTTCACAGTTCGTGAGATGCACTGCTCACGACACTACGAAATCTTGTCTGTGTCATTTCGTCCCCACTATCTTCCCCGTGAATTTCAATTAATAACAGTAATTCTTGTTTATGTCCCTGGCCCTGACAACGCGCTGGCAGCAGAGCGCATTTTAGAATGTTATGACAATGCCGTCTCCAGGGCATCTGACCAGCCCGTGTTTCTGATGGGAGATTTCAACACATGTGACGTCACCGCACTTCTCCCACAGTTAGAACAGTATGTAACAACGCCAACAGGGCTGAATAGAACGCTAGATTTATGTTTTGGAAACATCCCGGGTGCATATGTATCCAAACCCTGCCCTGCCCTTGGGTCCTCAGATCATAATGTAATACTACTACTGCCTAAGTACAGACAAAAATTGAAGACCCAAAAAGTACAGGCCCAAACCATCATGGCATGGGAGGTAGGCTCCATTCAAAGACTGAAAGGATGTTTTGAGCTGACAGATTGGGAAGAATTCTTCAGGGAATGCAATGGTGACCTTAACCTGTTGTACGATACCATATGCTCTTACGTCACATTCTGTGCTGATAGTGTTATTCCTACCAAACAAATTAAGATCTTTGCAAACAATAAGCCATGGATAACCAAAGACCTTAAGAACTGTCTCAATTTAAAAAAGTTTGCATTCATCCAGGGTGACCAGCAGAGAGTTAAAGAGCTGAAAAAGGAGCTAAAGCAGAAGACCAAGCTGGCCAAGCTCAACTACAAAAACAAAATGGAGGAGAAGTTCATCAGTGGAGATATAAGGCATGCATGGAGGAGCCTAAACACCATGATGGGCAGGAATAAGAACACTGCTGCAGTACCATGCCCAGACCCTGCTGCCTTTGCTGAAGAACTCAACACCTTCTATGCCAGATTCAACAACACTGACTCTATGGAGGAAATGGTCACTCTCCTATACCCCCCAGAATCTATCTGCATAGAAGAGAAGCGGGTTATATCCATCTTTTCCCATCTCCATTCCTCCAAAGCTCCTGGACCAGATGGGCTGAAGGGCAGAATACTGAAGGAGTGTGCAAGTCAGCTGGGCGGTGTAATGACGGAAATGTTTCAGCTCTTCCTAGATGCCAGTTTTGTTCCCAGGGCGTGGAAGGAGACCACCATCATCCCTGTTCCCAAAAAGCCCCGGGCTAAAGCTCTGAACGACTTCAGACCAGTGGCACTCACCTCTATCCTGTGCAAATGCATGGAGAGAGTTGTTGCAGGAGAGCTCACCACCACCATCGGTGAGAATCTGGATCCACTGCAGTTTGCCTACAAGCCAAAACGAGGTGTGGAGGACGCTACATTACATCTACTGGATACCATCACAAAGCACCTGGACTCCCAGAACTCCTTGGTCAGGGTCTTATTCATGGACTTCTCGTCAGCATTTAATACAGTTAACATCAACACACTCCTGCATCGCCTTCAGCAGCTTCAGGTCAACCCAGCACTGACACATTGGATCAAGGAGTTTTTAAAGGACAGACCCCAGCATGTAAAGGTCCAGGGTGTAACATCGTCCAACATCATCCTTAACACTGGAGTCCCACAGGGTTGTGTCTTGTCTCCCATCTTGTTCTCAATATACACCAATGAGATCACATGCAACATCAGTGGACTCAAGCTATTTAAATATGCAGATGATCTGGCCTTGGTGGCCAAACTGACAGATCAAAGCACCCTGTCCAAGTACACCCAATATATCACTGAAATGGCCCTGTGGTTCAAAGAAAGCTCACTGCAGTTGAACATCAGCAAAACCAAAGAACTGTGTTGCCATAGGAGGAGGGCATCCAACACCCCACATCCACTTTCCTCACCTTTGACCCTGGAAGGACAAGTGGTTGAACAGGTGGTGAAGTTCAAATACCTTGGCACAGAGATCGACCAACGTCTGTCCTTTAGCCAGCATGCAGATGGGGTTTACAAGAAGGGACAACAACGTATGTATCTCCTGAGGAAACTAGACACCTTCAATGTCAGCAAAGACATTTTGTCAACTGCCTACCAATCTCTGGTGGAATCCATCATCACTTGCAACATTACATCCTGGTACGGCTTCCTCACAAACGCAAGCAAAAGCAGACTTAATAGATTAACTAAGCAAGCAAGCAAGCTAATAGGAATACACCAGAAAGCGCTGGAGGATCTGTATATCCAGGCAGTGGGAAGGAAGACCAACTCCATCCTCTTAGATCCCTCCCACCCACTCCATCCTTGTTTTGATCTACTTCCTTCTGGCAGAAGATTCAGAATGCCTTTGGCCAGGAAAGCTATCTACAAAAAATCATTCATCCCCATAGCTATACACACACAGAACACTCATTCCTCAAAGAACTCACACAAATAACACACACACACACACACACACACACACACACACCTCCAAGCCTTCAGTCAAAAGACAATTTTCTAGTATGGCAACATACTAGACAATAAAGCTTTTTGAATCTTGAATCTTGAATCTTGAATAACCGATCATGGTGTGACATTATTTAACCATCAATCTACCGCAAATACGACCAGACAGCAAACCATCCAACCCGGCGGATGCTGACAGACAGCCCACAACAAGCCAAACATCACCACGGCGGGTGTGCTCTCTCTCACTCTCGCACCACCATACTACACAATCACTCCAACTTATCCAACTCCAAGGCTAGGCTGCTTCACTAAGACCACAACTAACCACAAGGCCTTCATAACCATGCAGTATGCCGAAGCTGAAAAGGACACATGCACAGTCGCACACTCATCTTATGCAAAACAATCAGTTTTATCATCAACATTCAGTCACTGCAAAGATTTAAAGACTAGCCTCTTACCATAAGTTAGAATGGACCCAAAGTATGTGATTGATGAAGTCTGGTTCGGCTTTCGCTTGCTATCCGTTTTTAGTATGACTTCTCAACATTAGTCTTTCTTGTGTTAGGCGCACATGGCTAATTTGCATACGCAGGATTGGCTGGCTCCGCAAGGCAAATAATAGAACATATTTAATTATCTTTCTATCTGTCTATCTGTCTATCTATCTATCTATCTATCTATCTATCTATCTATCTATCTATCTATCTATCTATCTATCAACACATGGGTCTAGTTTTAATGTGATGTATTTTGTGTATGTCCAGTCAGACTTGTTGCCTCCCTTGTTCTGTGTGGTCTTGTAGGCTATACTGTGTGAGCCGAATCACCTAAATGAATTCCAACGTGTAGTTTGGTATTAATAAAGACTTGACTAGGCTATTTATCTATCTAGGCTATTAGTCAACAATTATTCGCGAAGGCGAAGTGAATAGTGGGGAATAGCCGCCGAGACCGAAGGTTTATTTGTTGACGTTTTGCAATATCGAGTTTGAGATGTCAATCATGGGATATTGCCCAAAATCCCGAGATAGCGAACCAATCAAGGAGGTTGTGCCATTTTAGGAGGTTCACGTGAAGCATATACTAACTAAAGATAATATCTATGTATCTGTATAATCTGCTGAACACTCTCTTACTAGTCTCTACTCTCAAGGGTCTCAATGCGGCTTTGGTCCGTGTCTCCCCAACGTGACGTCATGCAATGCATTCTGAAAAAAGGAGGGGAAAGGAGAATGAATAGCAAACCGCTAAAATAGTACCTACTTTTTCGTATTACATTCCATTTTGTGATACATAACAACATTAAATACAATAAATAACAGTTTAAATCTTAAACACCAGCAAGCAAATTGCAAATATTCGTTGGAAAATAAACCCTGCAACACGGCCTTTAAGGTTGAAATACAGCCACATTGCTGACATGGTTTTCCAACAGATAGCTCTCATGTGCATGCGCCTAATTGACGAATTACTGTGGTTATCACGTGACACGCTGCGCGGATCGGATCATATTTCTTACCACCTCCCCAATCCGATCCAGCGTAACGGGCCAATATCAGACCGATGCCGTGGATCGGATCGGGACATCCCTAATTCATAGCCCTCACTTAGTATTATTGACTTCATGAGAGTAAAGGAAAGACTAAAGGCTGAACCATGAGTGTGCTAAAAGAACCATTAAAAAGTGTAAACTGTGTTGTGTGGAGTCGGAGGAGCGGACAGCTGTGTTTTTATAGCATCTCTGTGGTTACTTTTCAGCTACTTGTTATTTCTGTGGAAACCAAGATAATATTTAACCTTGTTAAGTCAAGTTAAGTCACTGTTCCTGAATCTTTTTTTTCGACTGTTCACTCTTATCTCTTTCTCCCCCCCAAAAAAAGGTCTACCTGCTGTTTCTGTGCCAACAGCTTTATCAAGCAGAGGTCTTCCAATTGGCTTACAGCTCATAGGTCCCGCCTTCCAAGACGGAATGTTGCTGAGTGTCGCACACTGGATCGAGCAAAGAGTGGGGTTTCCCTCAATTTCCAACTATGAGGTCCCCAACAAATGAAAAAGTGCCATTGAGCAGACATCAGTGTGAAAAATTAACTGCAAATCACATGGCTTTGTGATTGTGTAAATGATTACCTTCCATTGCAGAGTATTTTGCAGATAATGTGTTCCTGTTGAGGGTATGCTATTTATTTATTTTATTTTTTATAGGTTAACTGGGAAGGTCCTTTATTATTATTAGGTGGTTGGAATGTGTTTGATATTATCTTTTCCACTGAGCAACTGTTCCATGGTCGATCATGAGGCACCACTTGTCTTAAATAAACTTTCTTTTGGCCTTGGTATTTTTATGTGGTATTTAAGATTGAGGTTTTAATAAGTATGAGTTTAAACGGTTCATTCTAAGCAGAATATTTATTTAAATAACACAATTTCCACATTAATGGGACATTACACTGAGAATATTCTACATACACTGCCTTTATTCTGTTTAACCTTTATTTGTTGGATTTTCAAATTCAAAGTATTCCATAAGATAGATTCAGCTAATAAATATAACCCAAGGTTTGTTAAAAGCTTTTAAATGTATTCACATGTAGTTGTAGCCAGTATCCATGAGAGGGATCCATGCCTCTCTTCTCAGGAGAGCCACACTGAAGACATTACATTCTGCTGCCTATAGTCCATATGCCAAGATGCCTTTATAGCCCATGAAGCCCAAAGTAAACGTGTTTAATGAATTATTAAAAGTGTGTGTGGATGAGAAAGCGTTAAGCATATTTAAAATTGTTGCCATGCAACAAAAAACCTTCACAACACAATTTACGATGTTTGAAATAGTTATTTTGAATTCATGAGCCATGCTTAATTTACCTGATCCTTTCCAACACCCTTCTTCTTTCAGTTGTAGGCTTTACAGTTCCTTAACAAATTTTAACAACAATTCAGGTATATGGTTACCGCTAGAGCTGTCCTCCTCACAATCTGAGGCTACCCGGTAAAGATTTACGTTCAGCATAGATAACCATCCCACCCTCTATACAGAGAACACACACAGAACAACCATGCTCTAGTTGCCCTTGACATTCTCTCTGGACGTGTGGATTAGCACTGTACCCTCCTGTTCCACTTCCAAACATTGTTTGCAATCACTGATAAAACGATGATGTTATCACAGTTAGAAAGAAAATTGATCATGAGAAAAAAACTGTGATAACCACAGTCAAAGTATTCAACGTTCTTTTTCCAATGGAAACTTCAAAGATGCGTGTTTAGTTTTGCATTTGTCTCCTGCATTGTTGTTACGACAAAAACTGTTCGGCTGAATGCCTACACAGCTCAGCCAAAGGAGGAAAGGTTTGTGAAAGGCTTCACAAGGATTTGAATGTCTACGTCTTCAAGATTTACATTGCAAAACATCTAATTTTGCGTTGTTTTTCGTGTTAGGAGCCTTGCTAGGAGAGGAGCAGTCTTGTTTTTCATTATACGCCATCATCGCTGCCTTCGTTTTTTTCCCTTATTCATATAGATTTTTGACACATTCCAAACATGTTTACATCTGGCCTTGGAGACTCAGAATCAGAAAACTTTATCGATTCCCGGGGGGAAATTGTTTCGTTCCAGGTGCTCCGTACAAATCGAAATTACAAGCATAGAAGATAAGATTATAATATAGAAAATTATAAATAAAATACAATAAATAGAAGTAAGAATAGAGTAAGAAGTGGACATCTCTTAGTGAAAGTGGACATCTCTTAGTGGGTTATAATACAATGTTTACATAAGTTTTATGTCATTATCAGAGGGAGGACTTATAGATTTTAATAGCCACAGGCAGGAATGACTTCCTGTGGCGCTCAGTGGAGACCATCATTGTCTAAATATAGAAAAAAATCGGATAAACGAGCTATTAAAGTAAATATCTGTCCGACATTTGATTTATTTTTACATCAAACAGCCATCATAGCCTCACTCTGAGACCAAGGCGTGTGTCTTAACCTTCTCATTTTAGGATTGGGCATAAAATGTGTTGCGTGTGTTGAGTGTGCTATGGTGAAACACAAGAAGTTTGTACAATTCTAAATGTATGAACAGACCTCCGTCCTCCACATCGCTCACCTCAGGCCAGGCAGGGGGCTACAAAATGCAACGGTACTGGGAAAGAGCTGTGTGGTTGCGGGATGATCCATGCGCTGAGTGGATCAGCTCATGCATGAGGGGCAGAGATTGGCTGCATGCTGTCCACTGTGAGTTCCTCTGGAGCAAGTGCACTGCTGTGTCACAGGAAAAGGTATAATGTGTCTGTATGATTACAGTATTCATGTCTCAATGATTACTGTGCTATGTGTCTGTATGTTCACTGTGTGTTGCAGAGCTTTTCTAAAGGTTTTCCTCTTCTGAAGCTGGATTGGCAAAAAACGGAAAGGAATCACAGAGGTTGTTGAATGGTAAACCACACTTTATTAATAGAAAATCCTATGAGAAATCCTATGGTTGGGCTATTCTGTTGTGCTAAACTATGCTGGTGGGACTTAATGTACTCGTGTTAGCTAACAAAATGTAAAATTCAGATTTTCCTCCTAAAAAACAGCTAAAGCCATGCTATTGGGCACCAGTGGTTAAGGATTATGTACATTTTTATATTGGTTTAATTGTTTTTGGCTGTCACTATGTTGTCTGTACTGTCTGCAGACAACATAGTGGCTACAGTGGGCCTCTGGGCCAATGGCTATTTGGAGAAGTTACAGGACATTAAGAACTATGTTGGACCTATGTTGTTGGACCTATGTTGGTAACCATCTTTCCAATGGTAAGGCAGCAGAAAGGAACAAATTAGCTGTTTTAAGAAGTACGCTGCACTCTTTTTTGTTTGACCTCAATTAGGCCCTTCGTAAAAGGTAAAGGGCCTAACCAAGAAAAATATGTTTTCAGGAAGAGGTTCTGTGCGAGAGGTTCACGACCGACGCAGAGTTGCCCGATTAAAATAACCTTCACAAGAAGATTTTTTAATGTTCCTTATTCTTCACATGCAACTTCCCTTCTATGGGCATTTGAAATGCCCATGAAAAATGCTGCATATCAAGAGTGCCGGCATAATGACCATTTGCCAGGTTAGTTTCGGTAGAGGAAGTTACAGCAATTTTTGTGCCATGTCCTATTTTGTCATTTGTATATGGGATTGTTTCGTAATCAATAGCCATTCATCATCCCTGGAATAATGTAATCCAACACACGAGAGAGTGTTGGACCTAAATTTTGTCTATTCAAATTACTTGACAAGAACTATTGTAATAATTTACATTTACAGCATACACAGGTAATCTTTAAAAAGAACACATTGAGGTCATGCTTACTGGTAACTTGGTGCGTTGCCTCTGTTATTGGGCCACTTAGGTGCATGTTGACTCCAGAGGACAAGGTGGGTGCCATGGTCCAGTTGTACCGAAGTGGCCTTCAGTTTGGCGGGTGGCCAGCGGACCCCGTGGGATCATCTTGGTTGGCTGCTTTGAATGAGACCTCTCTCTGTCTCCCCTCCCTTTCTCTTCACACACACACACACGCACGCACAAGCAAATGCAGGTAAATTTGAGAAGTGTCCTTAATCGCGGATTTGAAAGCTTAATAAACTATTCAAAAAGCCCTGGGGGTGGGGGAAAGCACAGGGAACTATCCATAATTGTTTAATTGTATTAACTTTGAAATTGGATTTAGTTCTCCTTTTCCCTGCTGCTCTCAAATTACTTGAGACTTGACGATAATAGACGGTTGTTTGAGAGAAACACGGAGGGTTGGATTAGGAAAGGAAACAAGGTAGGCAATATGGCTTGAAACAGATGCAAACACAAACAAATCAAATAAATACTCCTGAACTCTTTTGGGCCCCCTCACGGATTACGGGCTGTGACCAAACCATCATAACTGTCTCCCTGGATTCACTTAATTTAAACATCCGTTGCAAATACCATTTGACACAACTTGGCAAATTATATTCTACCTATAGTTTTGCGCTCACACGAATAGCACGAAGAATCTACACAACGAAATGATTAGTTTGATTGGTAAGTTACCGATGTCTTGGTGAAACCTGGACGGAAACTAAACGGTTTGAAATCGATTTCGTCCTTTAAACCGAGAGGTGAATTAATTTAGACCCGTTTGATGGAATGCAGCTCTAGGCTGGTGGTACACCTCGTTGATGACTCTTCACTCCACATCACTGATAAGTGCAGCTAGTGTCCTTCACCTTTCAGACCGCCTGCATACCTCCATGTCCCCCCACCTTCAACCCCCCTCATTGTCCCTCGGGTACAAAAAATAAAAACGTTCAGGTGTAATACACCACGTACGTAGCGTGTAGTTTTACTAACGTTAAATTACAACAGGCAACTGAGATTCTGGGGTTAAAGTAGGCCTAGTTGCACAGGTAGGACTAGGGCTTAATTGTGCTTTGGATTCAGTTGTTTAAACCATGCCCGAGATAAGAGTGCCTGCATAGACAATAGGCCCATTGTTGGCAGGATGAAACGCAATCCTCAGCAAGGAGCCCTTTCTAGACTGGTCAAATGTTTGTATGGCATCTGTGGCAGTGTTTAAGGATAATTGGGGCAAGCAGGTGAATTCCATTGCAACAAATGCCATTCCAGTAGGCTAGTGAGTCATTGGTCATGGCAATTTAGTTAACATTTCCTTGAAAGTGAGCCAAGTTGATAACTTAGGCCTGCAAATTAATGACCCATGGCATTTGAATGCAATTTGATACAAAAAAATAAATTAAACTTCCAAGTGTGAGAGGCAGAATTCAGCAAAGACATTTAAGCCATTGTTCAACACGCTGGGACAAAGACATTGGAACTGAATCAGATGAAGTGGAACCACTACAATAAAGCAGCGTAGTAGTCAACTAAAATGCTGCCTATTAGAGCTGTATGCGCCAGGCCCATGTAGCCTGTAGGAGAGTCCCTCAAAAATCAATACTTGCAACACTACAAGTGTAAGAGGCAATCTTTTTATTGTACAGACAATTGCTTTATTAACAAAGTTCTAAAAGCACGGCATAATAATTATGATCCAAGATCTGATACATCTGCAATACAAATATAGAGGCATTTATCAGTGTATACAAATATGATTAAGGAGTAATAATTTCCACAATGCGCCTCCAACAACATCGTTGATATCCCAGGCACGGGCGACTTTACATTTAGCCTACTCTAGTCCATGACGATCGTACAGACACGCAACAATAGCAAACAAAACAGCTGACCCATCCAAGTCCAACTCTGTTGTCGAGGCTACTTAGTTGGTTTAAAACCCAAAAACAAAAAGGTTCGCAGACCTTAAAACAAATAACTTTCCCCGGGGGAGGTTGGTTCGTTCATGGACGCACCTGCTCCAGTGATGTTGCCCATGCTGCCTCTGGTGTTAGGCCTTGCAGTGCGTTTAGTGCTGGACAATCGTTTTCATGATAGAATTAGCAACGCCCGTAAAAGAGAAAGGCCGTCATCACGGTTGGGAGCAGCAAAGAAGCGCTCGACCGCACGCCCTCTCCCGCGCCAGTGGTGCCGGTGCCCGGTTTGGTTGAATTGGTGGAGTCGGTAGAGTTTGTTACTGTTTCAGCCGTTGTTAGTACAGTCGGTTTCGGTGTTGTTGTTGTTGTTGTTGCTGCACCTACCAGCTGAAAAAGTAATTGGGAAAAGTTGGTCATTGGGAGCCGGGTGTGCGTCACAAATTTGTCTGACTCATTTCTCGACAAATCTTTGAGGTAGGAACACTTTTATTTGAACTGCCAGTATTATACAAAAAATATATATTAGCTCCAGTTTTATCAAGCAAGTTAAAATTATTGAAACTTGCAAAAGTTGCATAAATCAGCACTTCATGAGAATATTAAGCTAGGTGTAGAATAAAAATTTTGACATTTTGATTCCTTAATTAAAGCAACAACATTAACTCAACTTTAAATGATGTCCGATTAAAATCAAGTGACAATGGAATGAAATGTTGAAGGACAGTTTTAAAAATCTCACCATTGATGCAAAATGCAGAGCAAATAGGAATCCAACGAGAAAAGTGGCCAATTTATTCATATTCGCGGTATTCCTGTAAACTGCTGTGCTTCGTTGGCCGTGCAGTGTCGCTTATCTTCAGGAAGGGAATGACTGATGCGCGGTCGAACGACCCTTTATAGGGCTGGCGCTACGTCATCAAACCACCTGTTCCATCTTAAGACATTAACGCAAAATCGCCAATTACATTTTGTCAGTTGTTATAAATTTGGACTTATGGTCTTACTTTTTTTTTACTAACAATTCAATTTTTAGGCCTTCATTTCCAAAAAATATGTAACAAAAATTAAGATCTATGCCTTTTGTATAATCCACATTGCGCTGGTCATTAACACGAATTAAGTTAACTATAACGTTGTATATAGTCTTTAAAATAACAACATAGAAAGAAAGAAATATGTGATTATTTTCTCTTGATTAAAAGTAAAGTAAACAAAAATCCAATGTATTAGAGTTGATAAATGTATAATGTAAGGGGAAAGGGAGACCTCTTGTGGTAATTGAAGGCACTCAAAAAGCGTTTCTAAATGTAGTCCTTCGTGAGCTTCCGTAGGTGTCCCCTGGTGTTTCTTCCGGGATAAACACATAAGAGGTCGACATCAAACGGTACTTCCACTTAGGCAACTCTACCACCTAAATAAACAGGGGCATTGATTTATTTTGACACACATCGCACAATTTGGCTACTTCACCACCCGATGTTGCTGTGCCGGACTTCGGCGGTAAGCCAGTCGATTGCTAGATGGGGGTCAACTGCACGCCGAAGAGGCGCTGTGCTCCATCCTGCACTCTCCTTCAACTATCGCAGCTGTCAAAGTGTCAGCTCAACCGAAGGCAAAACACAGCCGGTGGATGCCGGCTCTTCACAGGGACAGTACCGGGATAGTGTGCTACTTCCCTGCACCGATTTCCCAATTAAACTAACCGGACAAAAGCTTCTTGATCGGGAACTTGAGATTCAGCGGGTAAGAAAATCTCTTGCCTAGTAGAATGTCGCTCTGTGTCATTCCTTCACTCTGCTCTTGAATGTATTGCGTTCTGTTAATAGTAAATACTTCCATTTACTTTGTTGTCACATAGCAATCCTCCAAATTGTCCCCATACCCTGTTCATATGAATGTTTTGTGCAGATGTGTGGGTTTGCAGAGCTCTACTCCTGGCAAAGAGAGAGGAAGGCGAAGAAGGAGTTTTGTCTCCACGACGGACCCCCCTATGCCAACGGAGACCCCCACGTTGGACATGCACTCAATAAGGTGATCTCTCCAGGGTGTTTGCTGGCTGTTTAAACTCCTTAACCCTACCCAATGCCTGGTTATTATTGAGAATGGTGAACTAAGTGATAGTAGCCTCAGGGAAATTAGTACTGAATCATACAGTTACACTTTCTGACCGAATTTCATGATGAAGTCGCCCTTTTCTTTGGTTCAACCATAGATATTGAAGGACATCCGTAATCGGTTTGAGATGCTGAGGGGCCGGCAGGTGCACTACGTGCCTGGGTGGGACTGCCACGGCATGCCCATCGAGCTGAAGGCCCTTGGGGAGTTGGGCCCAAGCAGCCTCAGTGCCCTGCAGATCAGACAGAAAGGTCAGCCAAAAGGAGAGGGCTGAACGGTGGTGGGCTGTGGGAAAAGGACATCTATTCTTCTCTTTACTTTTTTTTGGATGATGCAATTATGAAGAATGTTTGCATTCAAATGTAGTTGCCACGCATGTAAACAGGTCTTGACGGGTCGAATCATGCATATTATTTTCATAATCAATGTGCATGGAAAAGTTGTAAAAACTTAAGGTCATAATATCATTGTGTTGCTAGATGCTAATACAGTACCGTAGTTCTGCACTAGCTCTACCCTAGCCCTGGCTCTGAGAAGACCTCTGAGAAGACACTAGACCTATCTCTGCCCCTTCCGCTATTTAGAATCCAGGCCCCAGCCCTGAGCCGTCTCGCTCAAAAGAGTTGTGCAGCAACAGCATCACCCCTAGATCAGAGGAAACCCTAGCTATGAAGCACTACCTTTAGTCGCAATTCATATTATTTGGTCGTCTCCCTCCAGCCCGACAGTTTGCAGAGAGGGCGATCGCCCGCCAGAAGGCTGCCTTCCAGCGCTGGGGGGTCATGGCGGACTGGGACAAGTGCTACTACACATTTGACGGCGCCTACGAGGCGGCACAGCTCAAGGTCTTCCAGGAGATGCACAGCAAGGTAGCTGGTGGCGGGTGTTTGGGATGGATTGTATCATGTTATGTTTGACTGGGGGTTGGTTGTCACATGCTGGCTGTTTCCCCAACAGCCGATTTGAGCTCTTTTCAGGTTTTCAAGTAATCCTTTGATAGTTTGTTGAGCGTCCTTTCTTTTTGGAGTTTTGATCGGATCAGGGGATGTTGTTACCTCTGCATTACTGTGGAGTCGGAATGCATTTGTACACACACCAGAACATGGGTGTATTCTGACTGTCTCTCCGGGTCGTCCAACAGGGGCTGATCTACCAGGACTACAAGCCAGTCTTCTGGTCTCCGTCCTCCAGGTACAGAAGCAGCGACAAATAAATCCTACCTTTTTATGAACCAAAGAGCTTTTTTGTCTGGCATCTATCAAACTGTGTTGCTCAGCCAAAGGCAAAGTCCATTGCTCGCTGCCTTTTGAATGATTTGGTCATCCTCCTCCTAGAACGGCCCTGGCTGAGGCAGAGCTAGAGTATAACCCTGAGCACGTCAGCAGAGCCATCTACACCACTTTCCCTCTGGACACACTACCAGCCAAACTGGCCTCCGAAGCCGGTATATCACGTCAATCTCCTCCATTTTTAATGTATTTTTATTTCTTGCATTTACGTTCATTAATAATTCTATGTGCGTGTTCACATGATGTGTCTATTGCAGAGGACATGAAGGGTGTGTCTGTGCTGGTCTGGACCACCCAGCCTTGGACTATTCCAGCCAATCAGGCTGTGTGCTACATGCCCAATGCCCAGTAGGTAGCACACGCTGAGGTCTAACATCATACAGACATACAACATTTTCCTACACTCGTCGTACAGTGAAAACAGATACAGGTCATCAAGGAGCATCATGCGAAGCGAATAGGCACTTTGCTTAGGGATGCCTACAGATAGCCTCCAGAAGCAGTGAACGTGAACATGATGATGTGTCCTCATTAAGTCTGACATTCGCTCTTTGGTAACTAACCTCCTGGTTGTGCTTGTGGTTCTGAAGGTACTCGGTTCTGAAGAGGGCCGACAGCGGCCAGCTGCTCCTGGTGGCCACCGAGCGCGCTGCGGGCCTGGCAGCGCTGCTCGGCACCGAGCTGGAGAGCAAGGGCACCTTTACAGGTGAGGTCACCAAGCGAGGGACCTGTGGCGGTACTCACAGGTTGAAGAACCTTCTCGGGTGTAATACACACAGCCATTTCAACCCAATCTCTCTTGCTCTCTCTCTTTCTCTCCCCATTTCTCTTTCTGTCTCTCACTCACTCGCTTTCTTTCTTTCTTTCTTTCTTTCTTTCTTTCTTTCTTTCTTTCTTTCTTTCTTTCTTTCTTTCTTTCTTTCTTTCTTTCTTTCTTTCTTTCTTTCTTTCTTTCTTTCTTTCTTTCTTTCTTTCTTTCTTTCTTTCTTTCTTTCTTTCTGTAGGTTCTGAACTGGAGGGTGGGATCTGCAGGCACCCAACAATTCCCGGTAAGGAAGTTCCCCTGTTGCCGGCCAATCACGTGACCATGGGCAAAGGAACGGGATTGGTCCACACGGCACCGGCCCATGGCATGGAGGACTTCAGCGTGGCGTCACACTTCAAATTGAACGTGGTACGCTCCTGAGCTTGGGACTCTCGCTCTGTCATGGGAAACAAAACATTTCGGAATTGGGTTTGAGTTTAAATAAAATTTAACCTTTGCCATTATTGTATTAACAAAGTTCAAAAAGGTTCATAAAAGAACATTCAAATATTCTGTACCTAAATTTGAATAATTCAAGGGAAGATTTGTGTTTAATTTGTATTTATCCTCTACTTTGTATATTATGATTCATTACCCAAGAGAAATAGGATATTGGAACTTTTAAATAGCATTTTGTCATGTGACATTTACAAAAAGTTATTTTGAAAGAGCACTAGAAGTAAAAGAACAAACGTGATTATACTACTGCAGGTGCAGCAAATGGCTTGTTTTCAGCTTTGTGTGTGTGTGTGTGTGTGTGTGTGTGTGTGTGTGTGTGTGTGTGTGTGTGTGTGTGTGTGTGTGTGTGTGTGTGTGTGTGTGTGTGTGTGTGTGTGTGTGTGTGTGTGTCACAGGAGTGTATAGTGGACGAGGAGGGCAGGTTCACTGAGCTGGCCGGCCCTGAGCTGGCCAACCTGCATGCCATGGACGAGGGCACAGAAAAAGGTAAAGACATGGGCTCCGGTGCACTGGTTCCTCAGCAGCCTCTGCTACAGTAGTCTGAACGTGTGCGCATGGACCCGCCCCCCCCCACAGTGATCTGCATGCTGAAGGAGTCTGGCGCCCTGGTGAGGGAGGAGCCATGCGTGCACAGCTACCCGTACGACTGGCGCACCAAGAAGCCTGTCATCATCCGGCCCAGTAAGCAGTGGTTCATCAACACGGCCTCGCTGAAGGACAAGGCTAAGGTAACGTGGGGGTGGGTCAGAGCTCCCTGGAGCTGGGAGGGCCAGGAGAGAGTAAAGGGGAGGAGCGTGGCCGTTTTAGGTTTTATCATCTGGCTCTGGGGTCACTCGTTGGAGTCTCTCTGTCGCCGTGGTGATGTGACGGTCATATTGTTTGATGTTGGGATTTTTTGGTTTTGTCATTGATTGAGAAGATGTGCTCTAGAATGTAGCACACCATACAATAGGAAATATTTTAGGGGGGGGGGGGGGGGGGGGGGTTTGAAAACATGTATTTATTCAGCATGTCTCTCCCAAAAAAATCGTTGTAACTGAGAAATATACACAAAAGGGTCAAATAGAAAAGTTTTTCCAATCTAAAATAATATACAGATATCTATCCAGCTGTTGTGCCCTTTCTATAAAACATAAAATAAATAATAATAATCGAAAAACTTTGTTATCGTTTGATGCTTAAATCGAAATCGAGATCAAAATTCGATTAATCGCCCAGCCCTACTTTCATGTATTTAATGCGAGTTATTCCCCAAGATTAAACCAGTATTGGAAGTTATGTAAAAATAGTCAATGATCTCAGACTTGCCACTGACTTAAACAAATTCTCAATCCTTATTTTCTTAGATTTGAGTGCGGCATTCAACACCATTAGACATTCTAATGCACCGCCTTGCAAAGTGGGTTTGTCTCTCTGGAAATGTTCTAAATTGGTTTCAAACCTACATTACTGGCAGAGATTTTTATGTTAGTCTAGGAGATCATGTATCTGTAAAACATGACGTGTCTTTTGGTGTGGCCCAGGGGAGCTGTCTTGGCCCTCCCCTCATTCCTCTATATATGCTTCCGTTAGGAAACATCATGAGTCAGCATAATGTAAACTTCCACAGCTATGCAGATGACACCCAACTATATATTTCTGAGTAACCAACCAACCTAGAGGGCCTTTCCTCCCTTACGGCATGCCTAACCTCCATTAATCAGTGGATGAGCAACAACTTCTTAAAGCTAAATGATGACAAAACAGAGGTACTTTTGGTTGGACCAAAATCAAAGTGAGACACCGTTCTTACGTCCACACCAGGAGCGACCAAAGCGTCAAAGACGCTCTGGTCGCTCACAAAGTTTCGCTGCGAATTTTTCTGTTCGCTTTGGTCGCTCAAGTCGCTCATGACGTACAATTCAATTATGCAGACGCATTTAAAGGAGCCGTATGCGTTTAGTAGGCCCTACAGACAGCCATATCAAATAGTGAACTCTCCCATACACCTTGGCCATATTGCCGAGACGGTTTTGCTTGTTCGATAAAGTGCTTCGACAACAAGTAGGACAGTGATTCCCCCCAATATAAAAAAAATCCTAAAATGTTGGCTAATTACAACCGAGAACAAAAAACCCTGCGTGCTGTAGTAGTTAAAATATGTTTCACTGATCTGGATCTGCAAATCATGATCTGCACTCATTCGTCGCATTCAAAACAAATAGACATTGGGACACATGGCTCATTTGCATACGTGCACAGGACTGGTTGGCTCCGCAAGGCAAATAATGGAACATATCTATCTATCTATCTAGGCCTTTCTGTCTATCTATCTATCAACGCGTGTCTAGTTTTAATGTGATGTATAGTGTGTATTATCCAGTCAGACTTGTTCTGTGTGGTATTGTAGGCTACTGTCCTGTGTGGGACGAACCACCTAAATGGATTCCCGACGATTTGTGTCGTTTGGTATTAATAAAGACTTGACTATCTATCTATCTAGACTATTTAATTAAAAATTATTCACCTCAGGCTCCGTGAATAGTGGGGAATAGAGGGATAAAAGACAAGAGATATATCCCTTGTCATTTATCCCTCGTCTTGTCGATTAGTTTGTTTATGTGACGATTTCAAATACTTTTTTGGTTTTGTTTAAAGCATGCTACACGCGATTGGTTGGTTAGATTGGTGGCATATAGAGCAAATTATAATGATTCCCGCTTAAATACGAACGTTCTAGATGTAGCCTATAAATACTCCCGCTTATCATCACTTGATATCCAAACCACTATGGCGTTTCGATCTCTGAACTGAAAAAGGGTGGGTTCGTACAACACCGGGTGCCCAGTTACAGCCGCGATTAATACTTCAGCCGACATTTTGTTCAGTGAGTGAATAAAGGTAGGTAGGAACCAAAGTGCCTGCCGATGTTCCCTGGGATCCACGCAAGCGAAGAGCGTCTACATTCCGATTGGCTGTCAGTGTTTGGTCGCTGAAGCGAATAATAGTCATTTGCATAAAGTTAAAAAGTTTTCAACTTCTTTTTGACGCTCTGGTCGCTCAACTTTGGCCGCTGGTAGCGTTGGTCGCTTTGGTCGCTCTGGTCGCTCTTGCCCATAGAAAGTGAATGACTTCCGGCGATTTGGTCGCTCAATTCGCTTCTGGTGTGGACGGACAGTAGTAATCTTGGGAACCTGGCACACCAGGTCATCCAAAAGTAACAAGCCTAGGGGTCATCTTAGATACAGAGCTAAGCTTTAAGCCCCATATTAGTAAAGTTACCCAGACAGCTTATTTCACCTGAGAAACATTGCCAAAGTGCGCCCCCTTTAACGCAACAAGACGCAGAAAAAGAAATCCATGCCTTTATCACCAGTAGGTTAGACTACTGCAATGCGCTATTTTCTGGTTTTCCAAAAAAACATATTAAGAACTTAGAACTCATAAGGAACTCTGTTGCTAGACTTTTAACAAAGACCAAGAAGAGGGAGCCCATAACCCCTGTGTGGGCTGAACTGCACTTGCTCCCTGTCTCGTATAGACGATGATTTTTAAGGTTATGTTAATTAGTTATAAGGCTCTAAATGGCACAGCACCATCATATATCTCTGAGCTTTTAAAATCCTATCAACCGCAAAGGAACCTTAGATCTTCCGACGCCAATTTTTTAGCTATACCCAAAGTGCTCCACAAGCAAAGCAGAGAAGCTGCCTTTATCCATTATGCACCAAAGCTTTGGAACACCCTACCTCTGTACATCAAGCAGGCGAGCTCAGTGGATATCTTTAAAAGAGATCTAAAAACATACCTATATATGAGAGCGTTTAGCAACGGAAGACGGGTTGGGTAATTTTGGGGGGACTGTTGCTTAGTGGATCCATAGCAGCCAGAGCAACAAAGGAGAAGCCCAGAGAACACCAACTGTCCACCCACATCGGCTTCTGCCATTTACGATTGTCCAGAAGCGAATGCGGCCACATACTACTGTTAGATGGTCCACTTGTCTTGTGTTATCTTGTTGTGACCCTATTGCATACTACAGCTCAACAGCCAGAAGTGAGTCTAGGTTCTGCTCAAGGTTCGACTTTTCTAAGTCTAGGTTCTGCTCAAGGTTTCTTCCATGAGTATGGGAGTTTTTCCTTGCCCCTGTTGCCATACGGCGTGCTTATAGGGAGCAAAGAATTAAGGGTTGAGCTTAAATGTTTGTATACTACTAATATTCTCTCCTTTATTATTGTGTTAAATGTTCCTGATTGTGTTAAATCTTCTAAAATGTAAAGCACTTTGAGCTGCATTCTGTGTATGAAAGGTGCAATGCAAATAAAGTTTTATCATCATTATGAATAGGCTTTGCCCTAGCATACTGTGACATTGTCATTTTTATTGACCCTTTTTCGAAAGAAACACTTTTTTGAAAAGATCACTAGAAGTTGAAACCTTTAACTCTTGATTTAAGGGTATTTACAAAATGCCTTGTACTTGACACACTGTGTGTGTGTGTGTGTGTGTGTGTGTGTGTGTGTGTGTGTGTGTGTGTGTGTGTGTGTGTGTGTGTGTGTGTGTGTGTGTGTGTGTGTGTGTGTGTGTGTGTGTGTGTGTGTGTGTGTGTGTGCGTGCGTGCGTGCCCCCTGCCACATGCAGGAGGTGCTGCAGAAGGTGCGCGTGATGCCAGAGTCGGCCCGGGGAGGCCTTCTCTCCATGCTGGACAGGAGGACCTACTGGTGCATCTCCAGGCAGAGGAGCTGGGGTGTCCCCATTCCCGTCTTCTACCATAAAGACACTGGGGAGGCACTTATCAACAAGTCAGTGTGCACACACACACACAACACACAACGTACACCACACACACAAACTCTAGCAATATCCTGAACAACATGCAGACTCCTATAACGTTGCTAACTAACATAAGTCACGTCTGCCTACCGTGGCTAGCGTCTCTAACCCTGTCCTTGCCTGGTCCCTGACAGACACACTGTGTCCCACATATCGACCCTCTTCAAAGAGAAGGGCAGTGACTGTTGGTGGGAGCTGCCACTGGAGTCCCTCCTGCCGCCAGAGGTCCTTAAGAAGGTAAACATCCATGTGGCGGCCGTCGCCGTATCGTGCTAAATGGCCATGGGCACGTGAGTGTGTGTGATGGGGAAACCCCCTTTTGACTGGGTTTTATTGTCCAGTCCAAAGCAGGCCCAGTGGAGGACTATGTTCGTGGAGAGGACGTACTGGACATCTGGTTTGACAGCGGTGCGTCGTGGGCCGCTGTGCTAGAAGGTAAAACCTCCTAGCTAAATGCGTGTCGCCGTTTTGGTCCGGTGCCAACAAACATAAAGAAAGCGGCCTATTTAGAGATAAAAAAAATTGTATTTCGAATTTGAGGAAAAATAGATGCATTTATTTGGGTCTCTCTTGTTCAAAGCATTCACACTATACTTAGGATCTCTGGAATTCTTGGTCCATGGATTGTAATTAAATGGCCTGTTTACTTAGAAGATTGGCCAGCTAGACGTGCTTAATCCTGTTTCGCTAGCTTCTGTGTTAGCGAAATCTCCTTAGACTTTTGAAAAGTAAACAACTGCAGCCCCTGGGAACTTCAGATTAACGCTGGAGCGTTGTCAGCGGTTTGTGTTCATTAGCCAAATGGCCGTTGCTTGTTTGAATCAAACAGTGTTGTTTCTGATATTGATTGGCTCCTTTGCTGGATGCGCACTTCAACAAAACCGTGCTTTGCGGTCTCCCCAGGTTATGAGATCTCGTCTCTGTTTTCTAAAAGATCCTTTGTATAATAATTAACGTGATCCCTTTTCTGAGATTGCCTAGGTTTTCTCTTCCTTTAAGTAATGCTTTTTGTAAGGACCAGCCCAACAGAATGGTTGTTGTCCTCTCTTTAGAAGGGACGGATGCAGAGGAGGAGCGCTCGGAGGAGCCCGAGTCCCGTCTGAGCTGGCTCCGCGCCTCCCTGCTCAAACCCCCAGGTTCATAACCAGCGGCTCTCCTCTCTCTGAGCCCGCACGAGGGATTTGTTAATCGCTCCTCCGTCCGTCCTCGGCTTCCCTTTCCGACTCTGATGCGGAGCACCTGCTTCGTGCCTGCGTCTTTCCGCTGTGTGTTTGCTTGGTCGTGTGCACAAGGCAGGGCTGTTTTCCCTGGCCAGTGTCAATGGAGTGCAGTGCATTTGCCTGTCCTTCTCAGGTCTCCATCTCGACCTTGCGTCCCGCTGACCTCTCTTAGACCTCACTTTCTCCCTCTCTCTGCCCCTGTCTCTCTCACCATTTATACAAACAAGATGTCGATAAACTGCATGACTGAGGTTTGAGGTATTTGTTTGTTGCCCCCCCCCCCCCCTGAGAAACAACAAGCCCTTACACCCCCTCCCAACCAACACATACATTAACACATAATTTATTGAAGTTGCTTTATTATCCAACTTTTTCTAATAATCTCAGTAAACACCTGTAAACACCCCCCCCTTCTCCCTCCACAGCTGGCTGCGGGCATGGCCTCTTTCTCTCTTCCTGGTCTTCCTAAACTCTTTCTGTCCTCAATTTCTTCCTTGCCCTGAAAGGAGCGGACGAATTGCCCCCCCCCCCTGACTTTCTCCTTCATTCGGCTGCTGTTGTCCATGTAGAATTGGATTCTTCTAAAAGTCTCCGTCTCCGTCGTCCGTGTAGAGCCGGAGCCACGGGCCGACATGTACGTGGAGGGCAAGGATCAGATCGGGGGCTGGTTCCAGTCCTCTCTGCTCACCAGCGTGGCTGTCCGCAACAAAGCGCCCTACAAGTCAGTACCGACATCGTGTGTGTGTGTGTGTGTGTGTGTGTGTGTGTGTGTGTGTGTGTGTGTGTGTGTGTGTGTGTGTGTGTGTGTGTGTGTGTGTGTGTGTGTGTGTGTGTGTGTGTGTGTGTGTGTGTGTGTTGTGTGTGCAAATCGAATGTCGTTAAAACGTATAAATCCCTGGTTATTATTCGCATTGTTATAGGTTACCAACAGCAACTACAAATCTCTTCTGCCCTCAAGTGGACAACAAGGGTATCGCATAGCACCACACAGAAACCTCATCCTGTCTGTGCTTGTAGGTCCCTGGTGGTTCATGGCTTTGCTGTCAGCGAGAAGGGGGAGAAGATGTCCAAGTCCCTGGGCAACGTGGTGGACCCCCAGGTGGTCATCAACGGAGGAACGGTTGGTATTGGGAGGGAAAGACAGGCCGCTGACTGTGACCATTAGGGAAAGTCGGTCCCCGTTACGTCCCTATTAACCTGAATCCATCCTTTAAAATACAATATATATATTGACTTATATAAAAGGCTATATATGTTCAGATACCAAAAAAGTGTCCTGAATAATATTGTTATTGCTTTTTTTATTTTTAAATAACAATTTTCTTTGTGCAATTTGTATTTTGGAATAATTTAAAGTTTGGCAATGCTTGAATACAGACTACAATACAGAATACAGTATATAGTATAATAAACTGTACTTTATGCTGTAGTGTTAGTTTATGTTTATGTTGACCTGTGCATACCAGACATAGCTAAATTGAGCACAGCCATTATAATAATTGTTATTTTACTTTTTGTATTGTATGGTTAGATGTCAATATTGTGACTCTTTTACATTTTAAAATGTTCATTAACTGCCTTTTTTATACACATATTTTAATCTAATATATATATATTCAATAATCTCAATTTTGCATTTACCTCAAATTCTTTCACTCTTTCTCGCTCTGTCTCTGTCTGTCTTTCTCTCTGTCTCTCTCAATATTGTTTTTTGTCGCTGTATATGTGTCTTTGTCTCTCAGGACCCCACCACTCCGGCCTATGGAGCGGACGCGCTGCGCTGGTGGGTGGCTGAGTCCAACGTGTTCTCAGAGGTGCAGATCGGCCCGACAGCGCTGCGGTCGGCCAGAGACAGCATCAACAAGGTGCCCCTCGGCCTCACCCAGGAGAGGGCTTCATTCTCCTCTCTAGCAGCAAAAGCCACAATGATTCAATCGTCGTTTTTGGTTTTTTTAAGTCAAACATGCACCAGTGATGACGGCAATGAGCCGCAATTCGAAATTGGAAACCTGACGAGTTTCATAATGCATATATTATATGTTGTATGATCAAAGTTATGCCGGTTTCTCTGGAAAGTGCAGCACTACTACCTCAAGAGGATATTTAAAGAGCGAGGATTAGGGTTTAATCATTACGATAACTAGAAGTGGCAATTTTCCTCCTCTTTCTCTCCCAGTTGAGGAACACCCTGAAGTTCCTGCTGGGGAACCTGCAGGGCTTTGACCCCCGGACGCACGCCGTGGACCCCAAAGAGATGCAATACCTGGACCAGTACATGCTGCACCTGCTCCGCGGCTACAGCATCAAGGTGTGGGCCATTCATTATCTAGTCGCATTCTTCCATTTATCCGCAGAGTCTTCAGTTTGGGAGAATGGGTTGAATTGGGTTACATGTCATTGAGGAGCAGGTAGGGGTGCTTTAAGTTAGGTTCCAGACACCAGGGATCGAAGCCAGTGCAGTTTTGTCTTGGAGCACCAACTCAGCCAGTACACTATGCTATCACCCCCACCTATTCATATGATGCTTTTCTAATGATAAGATGTGCATGTGTGTTTGTGTGCGCACGCTTATAACGGTGCTCGTGTGATGCAGGTGACGGATGCCTACAGTGAGTTTGACGCGGGCAGGGCTATTCGAGTCCTGCAGGCGTTCATCAACAGGGACCTGTCCAGCTTCTACTTCAGCATCATCAAAGACAGGTGAGCAACAGTAACAGGCTCCTTTAATCAAAGACAAAGAAAAAAACGACATCTTATTCTGCTTCTACATCTCTGGCAGTTTTAGAGATGTTTGAACACTTATGTTGCACAGCTGTTAACCCTTCTGCAGCACTTTTAAAGTCTCTCCAATAGCTCCAATCATCTAGGCAAGGAGCTGGGAGCTCCTTGCCTAGATGGGAGCTCACCCTGTCTCTCTATGATCTCCACCAGGAGAAGTCCAATGCATTGGCAAAAGCGAGGACTTCTTTCTTATACAGTGTTGTCAGGATGCTTAGAACAGTTCTGCCCCCCCAATAAAACCATAGTACTGGTTCACCAGATGGTAAACTATCGATGAACCTCCTCAGGATGTCATAAAGGGGGTCGTAGCCGTGCCTTATCAGTTGGAGCCCTTGCTCCTCGACCTTCCCAAGGGGGTCCCAATAAAAGGCAGCTAGAGTGTGAAAGTATAATTTTCCCATTACAGGGGCAAGGGGACAATTGCAAGCATAACATCTCATTGTTTGTGTGTATACGCACCCTTTCTCGCTCTCGCTCTCGCTCTCGCTCTCGCTCTCGCTCTCGCTCTCTCCCTCTCTCTCTCCCTCCCTCTCTCTCTCTCCCCCTCCCTCTCTCCCCCTCCCTCTCTCCCCCTCCCTCTCCCCCTCTCCCTCTCAGGCTGTACTGCGAGCCAGAAGGCTCGTTGGGCCGGCGCTCGTGTCAGACGGTCCTGGAGGAGGTTCTAGACGGGCTGACCCGCTCCATCGCTCCCATCCTGCCCCATCTGGCCGAAGAGGTCTACCTGCACGCCCCCGGACATGACGGTATGTGGCTCTGTGTCCGTGTATGGCTGTTTGAGTTATATTGGCAGTCTATAGCTGTTGATGAGTTTGCATTGCTGTTTGACTACTCTTTAAATAAGTCAATGCATTACCATTATTAACATGCATTGTTTTCTATGGTGATATATTTGTGTTGGCTAAAGATCAACGCTAGGTTTAGGCTCTAATCTCTAGTGTTTGTGTGTGTGTGTGTGTGTGTGTGTGTGTTGCCACGCAGAGGGCGAGACCCTGTTCCGGAGCGGCTGGGTCAAGAGCAGCTCGGTGTGGCGGCGGCCGGGATTGGAGGAGGCGGTGGAGGGGGCGTGTGCCATCAGGGACTCCTTCCTGTCCTCCATCCCGGGCAAGAACGCGGCGCAGTACGACCTGACGGTGGCCATCGAGCCCGGCCTGCTGTTTGAGCTCATGGAGGTGAGGGGCACGGGGCAGAGGGGGCGGTGTGCGTCGGGGAATAGGGTGTGTAAAGGAGTGCAGTGCATAGAGAGTGGGAATTCTATTGGGTAGAAATACCAGTTTAATGTGGTAGAAAAATGAAAGCTAATTGGTAGTTTGGGGTTCAAAATGTTGCTATGTAGAGCTGAAAAGAGAGTAATGGTTGTTCTAAGCGCCATTGGCTAAGCTGCTTTGTATAAACTTGACTCATTTATTTCAAACTTTAAACCTGGGCATCGGGAATTAGCCACACAAAAAAACAGTGCGCTCACGAATCTTTGGCGTGGGAACCATCCTAACATCCTCGTCCCCCCCCCCCCCCCTCCCCAGTCTCTCCAAGAGGAGCCCACCGCCACCTGCTCCCAGCTGACCGAGCTGATGATGTCAGCGCGGACCACCCTGACCAGCTCTCTGCCCCGGGACCTGCCCGCTGACACCCTGCTGGCCTCGGGTAGCTTCCTCATCAACCTGGAGGGTAACTACTTCATAATCAACAAACATCAGCTGATTCACTGTATGTGGCCCTTAATATGTGTGAGCAGTAAGATGATAAGCCACACACACAAGCACGCTGCACGTACCCACAAAGGCACATCTTGTCCCTCAGAGTCGGATGTGGTCATGATTATAGGGCGTATTCACAAGTCCTTTAGTTCTCTCTCTTTGGTCCGGTCCAAAATACCAGCATACTTTTTACGTGCTTTTTTCGGACCGTTGGGTGAAAATGAGTCGTGGCTCAACATGGAGCAAAGAGGAGACGGAATGTCGGATATTGGACCCAAATATCCAATAGACGTTCAGTCTCTTCTTTGCTCCATGTTGAGCCACGAATAATTTTAACACGATGGTCCGACAATGAGCTGCCAATCTTGGAGTGGCCCTATTATACCACCAAAGGGGCCCTATTATACCACCAGGTGTGATCGTGATCAGCCATTACAAGCAGTTTGAAGATCTGCTTCTCCTGTGTTTTACTGACATCTCAAGGGGGCAATGGCTAATCACACTCACACCTGGTGGAACAATATCATCCCTTTAATGCCGGGCTCCGGTCATTTATGGACATTTTACATCATTTTATAGCTTTTATCAATCAACTGGGAAAGCGGAACACGTATCAACCCTCAATCCTCCACTGTGTTTGTCTCTCTCCCTTTCTCTCTCTCTCTGCGTCCAGGGGGCGTGATCCGAGAGGACAGCGCCTTCAGCATCGCGGCGGTGCCCACCTCGGCCGCCCGCTGCCCCCGCTGCCGCCGCTACACCTCGGACACACCCGACTGCCTCTGTCCCAGGTGCCAGTCGGTTCTCTCTGGGGCAGCCTGACCGGACCCCGTCACCATGACTACCAACCAAAACCAAGGCCGGTCGATGGTGCCATGCTCGGCCATATTTGTAGGTTCTCGTTAGCAGAGTGGCCCTCCTTCAAATATTGGGGTTTGGTTGCACCTTATTTAGTTCCCGACACTCTGAAAGACTCCAATTGGGATAGAGAAGTGCCCTTATAATCTCATCTTCCCTATTTGGTGAATGACCAACTGCTAGCACTCGGCCGAACAGAAGGAGGCATGGTATCACTAGTATAGCAAGAGAATGGCTTCATGCTGACATTTTACTTTGGATGCCGATCGAATGATTTTACATGGAATGTTTCTTTTAGTTATTTTTAGCACCGAGATGATCGTTGTTCTTCATTGAACTATTGCTGCATGCAAAACCATGTATAAAGTCCAGGGAGAAGTTCAGGATTGACAATATGGTTTTCACGATACTTCTTGTGTGTTTGTATGTATGTGAGTGCGTATTGGAGACGGAGGGAAATCTAGGGGAAGGCGGAATGTTGTTTTTTTTGTATGTATTCATGTTTACGACCGGAGATTCAGTGTAAAGACCTAAAAGAGGAGATAATGCTACATGTACCAATGTCCTTGTTGAATAATTTCCCTTGTAAATGCAAACCCTTTGTATGATATTTCTTTCCTGTACCCATAAAATAAATATCTATGGAAGTAAGATCCTGCAACATTGCAGAGAAAAGATAGAGAATTCATTGATTTCTGTATGGAATCGCCATTAAGATCCTTCAGCTACTGAAAGAAAAGTTCTGTGAGAATATCTGTTCTGGTTGACTGCGCACATTTCTGTAGTAGATCTAGATTAGTATCGGTCCCAGCTAATTTCTGACTCTCTTCCCTGATCGGTTCAAGAAATCCATCTTGCCTTTAATCACAGATGCAAGAAATTAAAGACAAAATAAAAACATAATGAGGGAGGAGACTTTATGGGATTAGTTTAAAATCGTGTCTCTTATCTATTGACATAAGTTTTTATAATATAGAAAAAATTATTCCCAAATCAATGAAAGGGTTAGTATTGTCAAGTAGGAAACAACGCTTATACCATGGTATCGGTGATTACTCAATTGTGATTGGCTGGAAGGGTGTTGATTAATTTCAGATAAAAGCACGTCTGACGTTGTCTAATTAACCGTATCACTGCTCTCATATGCTCTCATGATTAATCGTGTCACGTGTGTGTGGTTTAAAATCGGTTGCACTTTCACACTTGCAATTGCCAAAATAATCAAAACATTGTTTTCTACAAACTTTTTATGGTTTAACACGTCTCCATGTTTTAAGTTCAGTAGGGCCGAGCTCTCTGAGTGGCCAACGACATGCGTCGCGACGTAGGTCGCATTGGTCGCGACGTAGGTCGCATTGGTCGCTGTGTTGGTCGCTCGTCTATGGAAAGCCAAGAAGGCCACAATCCGGACCTAGATTGGCGCGGTAAAAGTGCAAAACCGTACGGTTTCCGTACGGTTTTGCAAGAATTCCGTACGGAATCCGTACGGTTTCCGTACGGTTTCCGTACGGATTCCGTACGGTTTTGAATGACTAATAGCCGCGGCTATTAGTCATTCACTCCGGCTATTAGTTATTCACTCCGGCTATTAGGTATGCAGAACGAGCCCCTCCCCTTCTTTGCTTGACCACTAAGTTTGAAGGCTGTCTAACCAATCAGTGAAGAGAAAGACCAGACTAAAGTAACGCATTGTCGAAACTAGAGCGGCAGTCAGTGCCTCCATGTTTCGCCGTAACATAAGGCTGTGTTGTCTTTACTAGTTTCACTACAATGTAATGACCACCACTAGCTAGTGGAAAGTATATTTGTGTCTAGTACAGTGATATATTTGTATATGTTAGGCTATATATTGAGATGGCAGTGTGCGAAATACCCATCATTATTCGGGGATGCCCTCATCCCCAGATTGTTCGCGATATGCAGTAGCCAGCTCGGCCATAACATTACAATATTTCATGGATGCAAGCAAGCCAAGACAATCGATCTATATCTATAGCCTACATGACAACACGCACACACACACACACACACACACACACACACACACACACACACACACACACACACACACACACACACACACACACACACACACACACACACATTAAGCACACATTAAGCACACTGGTAAAGCAATAGGAGCCTGCATTGGCTAAAGTTGTTGGGATGCACCTTATTTTATAACAGGGAGGGGCAAAGTTGTGCATTACAATGCAAACACGACAATAATTGGCACCGTTCTTGCGCACTCAGAAGAACATGCAGTAGGACCGATCTTGTGACATTATTTAACCATCCATCTACAGCTAATACGATCAGACAGATACATCATCGATCACATAAAAGCCCACAACAAGCCCAACATCACCACGGCAGGTGCGCTCTCTCTCGCACATTCACACAATCACTCCAACTTCTCCAACTCCAAGGCAAGGCTGTTTCACTAAGACCACAAACAACCACAACTAACCAGCCTACATATCCACAATAATGCACAACAATCAGTTCTATACATTGCGTCTATCTTCTGTTTGGTGCACATGGCTAATTTGCATAGTTTGCACCGGACTGTCGGCTCCGCTTGTCAAAAAAATAGAACGTATTTGTGAATAAATGCTTTGAATTCTGAATACTGGACTTGGTGAGCTTGAATAGGCTAAATCTAAGTGACCTTTAGTGAGATGGCCTAAAACGGAATACAAATGAATTATTCTAGGACATATAGGCTTTCAGGATCAATTCAGAGGTTCAACTGTTCGTGATTAATTTTGCTTAGCCAGTGAAAGTGACCAGCTGTAGATTCCGCACTGTTAAAAATACTTCACTACAAGTAGGCTATAAGTCCTCCAAATAATTCAGCAGAATTGCATTACTGCCACACGCATAGGCAGCATAGTCATTATGCGCTGAAATGGTCCCTGTCAGTGTTTTTCTATTCTGATGTTTGTGGATGAATCTTTCAGCTACAGCTTTGTTACATTTCCTTGCGATGGTTTGCTGGTTTAACTATACAGCAATAAATCAAATGATGCAAGATGATGTGTCCGTTGCGTGGCTGTCATGTGAGAGCCGTATACGCATTTTAAAAACACCTGTAATCAGCGTGACTATGACTTTCCGAGCGGATCATGGGGGGCTCTTCAATCATTTATTTTTCAGGATTTTCTCCCGTCATCCTCCAGTTTATTGCAAACATCTGGAGATAAGTCGGTTTAATTAAATACTCAAGTGAAATACAAGTGTACCTCCAAATTGCACTTATTGTACAGTACTTCGGTAAGGGCATTTACAATCCATCACTAAAGTTTTAATAGAATATTCTGATTCAGCGGATTTAAAATGTATTTGTATAATCTTCACAAATCTTGCAGCAATGCAATGTTAATATATCATCATGGGAAATGAGTATTCTGATTCAGCACATTTACTATTTATTTGTATAATCTTCACAACTCACAGCAATGAAATGTTAATTTATCATCATGGGAAATAGCATATAAACAAGCTTCATAAAAATTCATTTCTAAGCAGTAGGCCTACTACATATTTCTCAACGTAAGCATCATGACCATAAGCTATCCCAACGTTTCACACCTTTCACACAGTAGGGCAGCATTAGTCATACATGATTAACAACACATCAAATAAACGTTATTGAGGGATAACAGTGAATAAAACATCTGCGTCTTGGGTAAAGATGGGCTATGCTTAATGTGAGGAGCAGAGCCCGATTGGAAGGAAGCCCATTCAGGACGAATTTTACCCGGAGAAGGCAGCTTCCAGGCAGATGAAGATGGGGGGCTGTAGATGGATGGTTAAATAATGTCACAAGATCGGTCCTACTGCATGTTCTTCTGAGTGCGCAAGAACGGTGCCAATTATTGTCGTGTTTGCATTGTAATGCACAACTTTGCCCCTCCCTGTTATAAAATAAGGTGCATCCCAACAACTTTAGCCAATGCAGGCTCCTATTGCTTTACCAGTGTGCTTAATGTGTGCTTAATGTGTGTGTGTGTGTGTGTGTGTGTGTGTGTGTGTGTGTGTGTGTGTGTGTGGTGTGTGTGTGTGTGTGTGTGTGTCTGTGTGTGTGTGTGTGTGTGTGTGTGTGTGTGTGTGTGTGTGTGTGTGTGTGTGTGTGTGTGTGTGTGTGTCTGCGTGTTGTCATGTAGGCTATAGATATAGATCGATTGTCTTGGCTTGCTTGCATCCATGAAATATTGTAATGTTATGGCCGAGCTGGCTACTGCATATCGCGAACAATCTGGGGATGAGGGCATCCCCGAATAATGATGGGTATTTCGCACACTGCCATCTCAATATATAGCCTAACATATACAAATATATCACTGTACTAGACACAAATATACTTTCCACTAGCTAGTGGTGGTCATTACATTGTAGTGAAACTAGTAAAGACAACACAGCCTTATGTTACGGCGAAACATGGAGGCACTGACTGCCGCTCTAGTTTCGACAATGCGTTACTTTAGTCTGGTCTTTCTCTTCACTGATTGGTTAGACAGCCTTCAAACTTAGTGGTCAAGCAAAGAAGGGGAGGGGCTCGTTCTGCATACCTAATAGCCGGAGTGAATAACTAATAGCCGGAGTGAATGACTAATAGCCGCGGCTATTAGTCATTCAAAACCGTACGGAATCCGTACGGAATCCGTACGGAAACCGTACGGATTCCGTACGGATTCCGTACGGAATTCTTGCAAAACCGTACGGAAACCGTACGGAATCCGTACGGTTTCCGTACGGTTTTGCACTTTTACAGCGCCAATCTAGGTCCGGATTGTGGCCTTCTTGGCTTTCCATACTCAGAGAGCTCGGCCTTCCTCTTTAAGTTCATGCTTTTTTTCGGTCAAAGCCATGTGGCTTTCTGGGATATTGATTCTAAACCTATTTGTATATGGTCTGGGTAAAGGTTAGAAGTTAAGAAACTGTGGGGAAGCAGCTCAAATCTCATTCCAAGGTTTTCTGAAAACTTGTTAGCCCTGTATCGGGGCCATTGCAACCACCAAACTGCTGACAGAAAGTGGCTACCATGATCCATTGGGGAGCTCCGCATGCAAAAACTGTCCTGCCATGAACCACCTTTCTAAGTGACCACACAAATACCAAGGAAATGTTTCTGGTTGTGGAGGAACGCACAACATGATAAAATAAATACAGGACCACTATTAGTTGGTGAGAAGCATCAAACCTTTTTTTATTCTGCAGCCTTCGCGAAGGGGGGGGGGGGGGCAAGCATACCATACCATCTGTGGCTATAAATACAAAAAAAATTAACTAACGATCGGCTCCATTCCTCTCGAATGCACGCCGTTACCCTCGAAGGTTGCTACGGGTGAATAAACGCTGGAGAAGGGACTATTATGGCACGTGAAGAGGATAAGGTCGCTGAACGGTGTAATACTTAAGCCATTAGCGAAAGGAACGCAATCAACTCCGTGAATGAGAGTAGAATTACAAGGACACTACTATTAAAGAACAAGCGATGTCCATTCTCCATGGTAGCCAGGGCAACATGAAACCATAAATCTTCAAGTCTCTGTTCCTATCCATATAGATATTTTACATATTTCATCAAAAAAAATTACAATGACATATGGGAGTAAAACCCATTTAAAACCAATCCTTTTTTTTATTTATTAAGGGTGCTGCTTACCATTTTATTTACAATGATATTAATGCTTCTGTTATAATCCACTGTGAAGAAGAAGCATGCTTGTCATGAGCTAAATCAAACATCAACGTTTGAAAGCAAGAGACAAGTAAAACTGAGAGACATGGAAAAAATAACTGGGACGACGGGCTCTTGAAAAGCTCTTGAAATGTAGGGTTAGGGTCTGTGCGCCTTAATGCAACAAACTACAGGTGTACTCTCCGTCAGAACCTAACCAACACAATACCCGTCATTTGAAATAGTGGGATGAAGCTACAACAAAGATAGGTGTAGGAGGAGGAGGGGTAATATACTGTATGGCTGTACATAGTGTCTATATAGCTCTTTAATGAACACCCAACCCCTTTATAAACACACCTTCACTCTCCTCCAGCATCACCTCTTGTGATCCTTTTCATTGCATTCATCTCCTCTCACCCAACCCCCCCCCCCCCCCCCCAAGTGTGTGTCTCTCTGTCTCCCTCTAGGGGCCAGGAGGGCTCAGGCCTCGGTGGTGAGGGCCTCCACGGCCTCCAGCAGGTGCAGGGCCAGGCTGTACTGGGCGTGGTTCTCAGGCAGGATCTCAATCAGGCGGCTCACCAAGCGTCGGCTCTGGCCCAGGGGCACCATGGGACAGCGGAGCTCGCTGGGGTCCTGGAGGCAGACGGACACACACACACACACACACACACATACACGTTAGGTGTGTGTGTGTGTGTGTGTGTGTGTGTGTGTGTGTGTGTGTGTGTGTGTGTGTTCATCAATGTCCAAATCATTGGTTGTATTAACCAAGTAATTTAGTTTCATTGCAACACAAATCTGGAGGGTAATAATCCTCACTTCCACGTCATTCATTATATTTGTATGATGGGAGGTCGAATGTGTATGTTACTGGAGAATCGGCCATTATGGCAATTAATGGAAATATATCTCATTCTACAAGGTCCCAATCACTACGTTGAATCAGAATGGGTCGCAGAGCATATGCCAAACCTATATCTTTAGAAAGAAGCCCATGAAGTTATTATTATTTCTATGTTGACTCATATTTCAATGACTTGCAATTGAGTTTAGCCCAATTGTTGCAGCTTTTGTTTTCACTCCATGTTTTAACAGTACATGAATGCATTGTTTTTTACCGCAATGATCAGTTGAGAATTATTGCATTGAACCGTATCACTGCTCTCATATGCTCTCATGATTACTCATTGTTTAGCCTTAACATAAGGTCAAAGGACCCCTGATATACCACCTGGAGCAGGCCAAATCTGCCCTTCTCTGTGCCTTAGTGACATCACAAGTGGGGGTGTCCACCGAGATGTACGCTGGATAGATCAGTCCAACAGCCTACCCAGTGGACTGTGGCATATGTTGCTTATCTATGCACCCTAGGTGGACACGCCCACTTGTGAAGTCACCAAAGGCAGATTTCGACTTCCAGTGAATGATCACACACTATCTATGATAGGGGCCCTTTCAACTATCATGAACTCCGTCTGTGAGCAGAAGGGCCCCCGGGGGCCCCCCTTGACAGGGGCCTCACCATGGCCTTGAGCCAGGTGCAGAGGGTGGGGGGCAGGCGGGCCAGCAGCTCCATGGCGCCCCTGGTCTGGCTCTGGCTGTGCAGCAGGGAGTAGCTGAGGCGCTGGCCCGTCAGCACCAGCAGCTGGGAGCCCAGCACGTCCTTGTCCTCCACCTCCAGCATCACCTGGGGGCGCCGGGTCAAAGGTTAAAGGTCAAGCAGAACGCCGGCGTCAGTGACCTCAATGTGCGCTATCTATTGTGGACCGTGCATTGATGAACAATGTTCCCTCTTTGGAACGACTGCGTTAAAAGGTTCTGAATGTTAAAGAATGCGGCGCTCCAGTCCCGACCCCTCACCTCCTCAGCCCGGGGGTCCAGGCCCTGGTTGTAGAGCTCACAGACCAGGTGTCGGCGGAGGACGTCGGGGTTGACCTGCAGCAGGACGCCCAGCTCCAGGCACAGCGACGGCCACCAGTCAGCCCTCGGCCCGCCCCCCGGGAGAGGGGGCGGGCCGCCGGGCCCCGAGGGGGCCGAGCCGGGGGCCGGGGGCTCGTCTGTGGCCTGCACCCAGGCCGTGAGCACGCGCAGCAGGTACTGGAAGGCAGGGGACAAGGGTGGTCGTTTTAATGGATCCCAAGGTGGTGAAAGGGTTTTGGAAAAAAAAGGCATGACCCGAGCAGATATTTGGGACAATTCAAATACTCTGATCGACTGTTATCAACTGACGTGCGTTAGTGGATGAATGTGTTCAATAGCCCTTGGATCATTGGCACAATGCTCTCAATATTTAACATTGAAGTTGTTTAGCAGACTCTTTTATCTTGCAGTGAATTCAGATACAGGTCATTCAAGAGCAGGTGGGTTCGGTGCCTTGCTCAAGGGGGCCTGCCCCCAGAGGAGGCTGCAGACACTGGGGTGACCCCCTCCGCCCCGCTGCACCTCACCTCCTGGCGTAGGGACACCAGCCCGGGGTCCATGTCCCCGCTGGGCATCAGCTGGATGGACGTCAGCTCTCTGAAGAAGGCGTTCTTGCCCTGTGGGGAAATGGAAACACGTTTAAACTCTCACACCTCTTCTACGAAAACTTAACAAACATGGTGATGGTTTGAGAGCTGGATTGGGAGCGTGATCATGTTTTTTTATTGCAACATGTCATTGTGTGATGTCACGGTTTGCACAGTAGCATAGTTTGTGTTCATTGTAAAAGAAAAAAAAAACTACAACAATTTAATTGTTTTTTAGATTCACTGTCGACAAAGACGAGTTAAATCACAAAAATATCTATAAAGAAGCTTGGAAGGTGGATTTCCCCAGACCTTTACTGGGGGAGCTCACCTGTCTCAACTGCTTCCATTGATTTTGGCTAACTTGGTCTAGCGCTAACTCGGACAAATCGAATCGAGGGCTGACTGAGACCTCCTTCAAAGTCCAGTGAGTATGCCGAGGCTCACCTTGCTGTCAAACAGGCTGAGGGGTTTGACCCGCAAGCCAAAGGTCATGGCGGCATGCAGCAGCGCGGCCAGCAGGTAGTGGTGCTGCACCAGGGGGAAGTGGACCCCGCGCTGCTCCAGGGCCAGCTCGGCGATGGAGGCCGGGCCCTGGGCCCCGCACCACACCTCCTCCACGCACAGCTCCGGGGGGGCCACCTCCTCCACCGCAGAGTCCGCCTGAGGAGGAGAACCACACGGAGGGAGAGCGGTTAGCTCGGGGAAGGGGCGAAGGACGGTGGGAAATGTACTCCTGTGATGACAACTTAAACCAAACAAAAGATTGAATGTTGAGAGGTGAGCCATTCCAATCCGTCGTGCAACCATGGAAACAAACGTGCATGCTCTGGTGTTATTGGAAGATAGCTCGCTGAAGGAACCATGAGCATTGGTTTCATCAGCACTTTGTACTGCTTCAGCTGCTGTGGTTGAAATCAGAAGGTGTTTAAATCCTGCCCCCAATCTGGACCCCGTGTCCGAGGTCAGTTACATGCCGGGGATTCAACAGAGCTGTTCCCCAAAGCAGGGTTCAGTGGAGGAACGCTACACTGTGCAAATGCCAGAAGTGGTTCAAAAACCAACCCAGCGCCAATCAAAGCGAGACTGGGGAAGACACTCGGTACCGTACATGGGGCTCAGCTCAGGAGGTAGCGAGGGTCGACCTAGCTGAGAGTCGAGGTGTCGCTGAGCAAGGCACCTCACCCTAACCCGCTCCTGACGAGCTGGCTGGCCACTCTGCATGGTTGAGTCCGGTGTGGGTGGGTGAATGTGTGCATGAATGGGTTGCAAGTCCCTGTCGGTAATAGTGTCTGCTAAATAGCCTAGAGGTAAAAGTACATGCGTCTGTGCCACGGTCGCTTCGAGGCATTGGACCCTCGCGTCCAAATCCATGCACCTCCTTTGCGCATGCGTGCGTCTCCGTTCCCACTTACGTCGTCGCATAAGAAAGAAAAAGGGTTCTGGCTGTGAGCCAACAGTCCAGTCACCTCTATGAGGATCTGCAGCAGCTGGACGCTGGAGCCCATGAAGGTGGTCACGGCTCTGTCGTTCATACCCACGTCCTGGGGGAGGGGTGGAACAATATAAGACACACACACACACAAACGTAAATGCCCAGAGACTCCAACAAACAAAAGGACACAGAGATGTAAGAAGGGTGAATGTCTTTACTCCGGGTGAATGTCTGTGCTCCGTGCCACACATTAAAAAGAAAACGCATCACAGTGGACAGTCTTTGTCAATTTTTTTTTTTTAGAGAATTTGAATTGGAGCGACGAGAGAATTTGAATTGGATTGCCGACTCACCCGTCGGCATAAGCGGTCTTTTGGGGCCTTCCCAACCTGTGAATACATATAGGATTGTTTACGTTACGTTAACGAAACATGCAACATGCTTCATAGACCACGACGTCCACACACCTTTTCCATGAGGTAGGCGGCGGCGGAGAAGCGCTTGACCATGAACGTGCTCCACATCATGGAGGAGATCCCTGTGAGAGAGGAGAGGAAACGACCCGGTGTCTCATGAATCCATGCACCGACTCAACGCCAGAGTGTTTGCTGTAGCTCGGTAATGGACAGAACGCATTGGTATGAGAACACAGCCGACAGGCCTTAAGCCCTGCTACCCACCCAGCTGGATGTGGGGGCTGGACACCAGCTTGAGATGCTCCACGGCCCAGTAAAGATAGAGCCCCTCCTGGGGAAGGGGGAGAAGATACGGTCTTTATGGTTCCATAAGTACTATAAACGATAGGCATAGTGTAGGTCTGAGTGGTAGTGTGTGTGTGTGTGTGTGTGTGTGTGTGTGTGTGTGTGTGTGTGTGTGTGTGTGTGTGTGTGTGTGTGTGTGTGTGTGTGTGTGTGTGTGTGTGTGTGTGTGTGTGTGTGTGTGTGTGTGTGTGTGTGTGTGTGTGTGTGTGTGTGAGTGAGTGTGTACCTCCGGGTCTTTGTTCCACTGCACCACGTACTCCCAGCAGCAGTGGGCCAGCAGCAGGTCAGGGGAGAGGGAGTCTGGGAAGCGCTGAATGACTGCCACCAGCAGCTCTGAAAGGGACCCGCGACTACAAGTTCATTTGACCACAGGAGCTTTACCTCAAAGAAATAAACGATTAATTTGCGTTCATCTCATATTGAGCTTCGATCTGTTTACCCGATTAAGCGTGCATCCCATTGTAGCAAACTTTGTGATATCACAAAGTATCAAAACATAATAGTACCGGATATTGGGATAACTATAACGGAGCTTAACTACTTTGTATAATATGATTATAATAAAGAACTTCAGTCTGTCAGACCCACTGTATGTACGTCAATCTGTCTGACCCAATGTACGTCTCCCCGTCTGAGCCAATGTCTGTCTGTGTCCGTCTGTGAGCCGAGAAACTATCACCTGCTGTCCTGTCCAAGTCCTCTGGGCTATCCTTCTTCTCCTCCTCCTTCTCTTTCGTTTGCCCTCCTCTTCTGTGCTCCTGCTGTTCCTCCTTCTCCCCTCCCTCCGTCTCCTCCCTGCTCCCCCTCTTGTGCAGGAGGAGGATCTCCTTCAGCCTCTCGGGCGCCAGGTTCTGCCTGAACACCCACTTGGCCACGCTGTCCGCTACGCCCCCTGCAGAGTGGGATGGAGAACAATGGGCCTCAAGGACAATGTGTGGAGTTAACAGTTGATAGGATGGGATTGTAGTCAATTGAATACTTACATACTTACATACATACATACATACATACATACATACATACATACATACATACATACATACATACATACATACATACATACATACATACGCATGCAGATCTAATGTCTGTGAGTGCATACATGCATACAAGCACATCCATACACGCGATCCTCATTTAATTACAGTGGAAGATTTGCCTGCTGTCTCACACGGGCACATTTACAGAAATGTTGATTAATGTGCACTGTCCTTTAATATAAAAAATGAAATGAAGTCCTACGTCATACCAAATTATAATTGCTATCGATGTGTGCATAAATACATACAAACTTGAATAAGGAAGTGTGTGTGACTGCGTCAGAGTGTGTGTGTCAGAGTGAGAGAGAGTGAGTGTGTGTGACTGCGTCAGAGTGTGTGTGTCAGAGTGAGAGAGAGAGTGAGTGTGTGTGAGCGGGCGACAGACAGACAGCCTGGGGCTTGCCCACCTCTTCCCCCCTCATGCAGGCTCTTGGCGCAGCACTGCGCCGGAGCTCCCCCTGCTGGGCCCAGGGGGGACGGCAGCCACAGCAGCGTCTGAAGGGCCAGCACGTCTTCGAGCTGCCGCACACACACCGCCCACTGCTCCAGCTCCAGGGACACCGCCTCCCAGTCTGCCTGGATCTGACACACACACACACAGAGACATAAGACAGCTGCGCTCGTGCTGAACTGGATCACGCATAAAATACGATTCAGAGCTATAATGTTTCTGTGTGTGTGTGTGTGTGTGTGTGTGTGTGTGTGTGTGTGTGTGTGTGTGTGTGTGTGTGTGTGTGTGTGTGTGTGTGTGTGTGTGTGTGTGTGTGTGTGTGCGTACCTTGCTGTCCGACAGGCGGGTGATGCTGGACTTGGCGGCGCGGTGGGCCACCAGCGCGGCCAGCAGGGCGGCGCCAGCGCTGTGGGACTGGACGCACGCACTGCGCACCTGCTGCCACCAGGGGGAGACAGACTGGGAGTCCCAGGACTCTTCCACCGCTCCTGGGGGGACAGGCAATAGGGATAGATGGTATAGAATCTGGCTGTGCATCACAGAGATATCTTTGCAAGTTTATTATATTGATTTGAGTAAAGAAATGTAACCCTTAGTATTAAGTAAAATTAGTAAAATTAGTAAAATGTTGCCAGAAATTAATACTGCTGGGACACACACAACTCCCCAACGGCAGAGACTGGCGCGCACACACACACACGCACACGCACACGCACACGCACACACACACACACACACACACACACACACACACACACACACACACACACGCACGCACACGGCCCCACCTTTCATGTTGCTCAGGGCGATGAGTAGCGTGTGGAAGTTCCTAACGATGTCCTCTGGCTTGGTGATCACCTCCTTCTCCCTGTGCAGCCACACACTGAGCAGCAGGGACTGGAGAGAGAGAGAGCGAGAGCAGAAAGAGATCCATAGTCATTTAAAGAATCGCAAGAAACCAAAAAGGCTCAAATAACCCACGCCATTAAAATCAACAGGCGTACTATTGTGGGTGTAGTCAGCATTTTTTGAGAAGACAGTCTGTCAGTATAGGCAAACTCTACTGAACAAACCGTCCCAGGCAGTCCTATCCCCGGGCCCTGATGAGGGGTCCCCCCCAGGGGTCACTGAGCCCCACTCACCAGGAGCTGCTGTGGACTGATGCCAGCCAGTTCCAGCTTGTTGCACACCCGGTGGATAGGGCTCTGTCCAGTCAGACAGCCCCAGAAGAGGAAGCTCCCTGCAAGGAGACCACACACGCACACACACACACACACACACACACACACACACACACACACACACACACACACACACACACACACACACACACACACACACACACACACACACACAGTTGAGTCTCTTGCATATTGCACTGGTGAACTTTGATGGTCATCGGATATCAACAAGTCAGCTCCAGGACAGTGGGAGTTGAGTTGCTATGGCAATAGTGATGTTATTTATCTATAACACCTTCATAGAACGTAGTTACAATCAACAATAGGCAATAGATTAAAATGGTTAAATTGCCCATACCAATGTCTTGTGTACCCAATTCTAGAAAACACAATGACTTGATTTCTCCTGATGCGTTGCACCTAATGGCCGTAACAACGTGTTGCTAAAGCTAGCTAGTCCAGTGTTTTGGGGGAGTTGCTTTGGAGGGAGACCTGAAGTGAGAGCTGGGATTAAATCAACCCGATACTTGAAAATCAAACATACTCCTGCCGGGGGCTCTAAATATCCTACTCTAGCATTGAAGGGAACTTTAATGAAACCATTTTTGACTGTGTGTGTGTGTGTGTGTGTGTGTGTGTGTGTGTGTGTGTGTGTGTGTGAGAGACTGTGTGTGTGTGTGTGTGTGTGTGTGTGTGTGTGTGTGTGTGTGTGTGAGACTGTGTGTGTGTGTGTGTGAGACTGTGTGTGTGTGTGTGTCAGTGGAGGCTTCTCCATTGAGGAGAGGGAGGAAGATCCTCCCTAACATTGTTGAGAATAAAAAATGTAGATTGCCCAGACTATTGTAATGAATTAATGCCCTTAAATATGACTACTTTATTGCCTTTGAATATATAATGTTCGTTTCCCTGGGTAAAGGGACATTAGCACCCCCTATCGCCTATTGACAATTACTTCAGGGAGGAACGTCCTCCGGAAGCCGCCGTCCACTCCCATTCATTTTCCCGAAAGTACTGGCGGCCGGTGGATAACATGGGTTTCAATGGGAGAGAGGAGGAAAATCCTCCTCTGAGTGGGTGGGACCTTAAGGGGTCTGATTCGCGCAAAAATCTATCCGTCTGCGCTATGAACCAATAAGCAGGATCCCTGGATGTTGAGCAGTGTTGCCAGATTGGTCCGATTTCCCACCCAATTGGGCTACTTTTAACCATGTTAGGCTGGAAAGATCATCATTGGGCGGGAAATCTGCCCAATCTGGCAACGCTGTCGATAGCAAACCCGGTCTGCATTGCCGCGGTGTTCAGTCTGAAAGACGCAGAGCAAGTGAAATCTGCGATAGCGCGATCCTAAATGCACAATGGAAACATTGGAAACGGAGGACATTGTTAACGTCTTATTACAAAAAGCATTCCATTCATTCAGTTACAGTGCTAAGTTAGCGACCAAAGAAAGAGGTAGACCACTTCCCAAAATCAAGGTCACCAGAAGTAATGGCAACCTCAGTGTTGTGAGTGCTACATGGTTTGCTAGGTACGCATGACTTACTGGTAGCCTTACAAGCAATTGTAACTGAAAATAAACATAGCTAAATAACTTCAGTCAGTGAGGGCAAAAATAGGCCCAATGATAGGCCCAGATTTTTTGATTTACTTTTACAAATCAATAGTAGGCCTGATTTGACTAATATGCTTTGCATCCTTTCCTTCTCAAATGACAGTGATGCCACTGGTGGCTTTGTATACATTTTGTTCACATAACTCCCTCCCTGCTATTTTGTAGTTCACCAAAACACCCTGAAACAACTTGAGTCTCACATTCTTATGCCACCATACACCAACAGTGCAAGCATGCCAATGGCAACCAAGCGCGCAGTCCTTCCTCCCTCACTTTAAAAACCACCAGCCGCCACTGGTGTGTGTGTGTGTGTGTGTGAGAGACTGTGTGTGTGTGTGTGTGTGAGACTGTGTGTGTGTGTGTGTGTGTGTGTGTGTGTGTGTGTGTGTGTGTGTGTGTGTGTGTGTGTGTGTGTGTGTGTGTGTGTGTGTGTGTGTGTGTGTGTGTGGGTCACCTAGCCGGTTCCACGCCTCGTCCCCGTTGCGGACCACCACCACCTCCCCGCCCTCGCCGCCCTCCAGCTGGGACAGGAAGGTGCGCGCGGGCAGCGGGGCGTCCGGGGAGTCCTGGGCGAAGGACACGCTGGGCCGCGAGGCCAGCTGGGCGTAGCGCCGCAGGGCACCGTCCACACGGGACAGCTCCTCCTCCACGCCCACCGCAGAGTCAGACTGGGGGGGGGGGGGGGGGGGGGGGGGAGAGACTGGGTGGGTGGGTGGGTTTGTGAGTGAGTGAGTGAGTGAGTGAGTGAGTGAGTGAGTGAGTGAGTGAGTGAGTGAGTGAGTGAGTGAGTGAGTGAGTGAGTGAGTGAGTGAGTGTGTGAGAGTGAGCGTGTAAGAGTGAGCGAGCGAGTGAGCGAGCGAGCGAGTGAGTGTGTGTGCTCACGTCTGCGGGGCCTGGCTGTGTGTCCTCAGCGGAGTGCAGCTGCTGGAGGTCTGTGTAGAGCGTCAGCAGCTTGAGCTGAGAGGAGCAGAGCTGGAGCAGAGCCTCATCCACCGCCTCCGGGTCTACGAAACACACACACACACACACACACACACACACACACACACACACACACACACACACACACACACACACACACACACACACACACACACACACACACACACACACACACACACACACACACACACACACACAGGGACAGGTAAACACACAGGGACCAAAGCCCACAAACACACACACAAACACAGGGACAGGCAAACACACAGGGACCAAAGCCCACACACACACACAGGGACAAACACACACACAAACACAACCTTTGAGAGATCAACAGGAAGTACCCAACGCCTTCCGCATTCAAAGGCTACATACAGTAGAGTCAATGGGGTCGATTTTAATATATTTGACTGACGTTCACACTTCCCCACAACACGTTCTACTGAGGAGAACCCATTCCAGGGCGACACTTCACAGGCCTTGCCTAGCCTCAAGTGCCCAGAGTTATTTGCAGGCTGATTTATTTGAAGGTAAACAAGTCTACCCTTTGAAGTAGGATCGAATTACAATGCCGAATTTAATAAGAGATTATAGTGGTGTATTTCCACTCGAGGGTGCGGTTCGGTTCGGTTCAGTCTGCAAAGGTGCGGCACAGGTCGCGTTTCCGGAGGAGTACTCCTCCGTTGGGGTACTGAGACGCCTGAATGGGTGCCGGCAAGTTCGATCTACACACGCAGTCCGTTGATTGGTCGGCAGAATCGCACTTCCGTGCTCCAGGGAGATAATAACAAAGAAACCCATTACATGCAAGGTATTTCTGGAGAACGACGAAAGCTTCGTTAATTGAAGAAAATGTTGCGCAAAAGTTTGCCGTCCTTCTTGGACGTCCTACATTGTTGCTCTTTGTTCGTTGTGTGCTTTCTTCCGCTTTTCTTTTCTTTTTCCTTGGATTTACAGGCAGGCTACACTGTGTCGGGCTGCTATGAGGTCACGATGTTTACGTAGCTGCCGCGGCTATCGCCATACGGCTTGAACCCCGTCCTACCATTAGGGAACTGTCGGCGGAGGAAACGCGACCCGTAACTGAACTGGCTATACCGCACCCTGACTACTGGGCTGGGGCGGGCTGGGTCTGAAGCGTGCCCGCCGGGGGAAAAGGTGCATAGGAAAACCCACTGTGGGAGACTGTGACACTTGTGTTCGTGTACAGGGTCATGAGACCCTCAGGGGGTTAAAGATAGGGAAGGACTACCGAAGAATAAGATGGATACAAATCAGATGGCTCTGGTGTCATAACACCTTGCCTTCATCACTATAAAAGGCTATTCAAGGAATAAGACTTTTCTCCTGTCTGAAAGGGCAGCTTTAGAGATGTAAAGGTGATCGACACCTTCGAAAGCTGCTCTGGCACGCCACCAGATTTTACCTTGCTCCCTGAGACTGTCGTGCAAGGCTCGAGTGACACCAGTCAGACACGAAACCGGAGCCTTCTTATTGGCCAGCAGTGACTCCAGCGCCTGTGTATAGGAAGGCAAGGGAAGTCATTGATTTTTTTTAACCACTCCCCATTTACAGTATCATAGAATTTGATTGGTTAAGAAGACCAAATGTTTAGGTTATACGCAAGGCAGTGTGTTTGTTTGAGATCGAGAGGGAGAGAGAACGAGAGAGTGTGAGTGAGAGTGTTAATGAGTGAGTGTGAGAGTGTGAGTGAGTCATCACCTGCTTCTTAATGGCCGGGTGCTTAATATCCAGCAGCACACTCTTGGCCTCGCTCTCCAGGATATCTGATAGGGGTCGACATGCACAGGGCAGGTAAACAAAACCTCACGGTTTAACATGATGAAGGAGGTAAAGCGGCGGCGGTCGGGCCGTTGTACCTGGCTCCACCTCTCGGCTCCGGAGTATGGTGGTCAACCTCTTGAGGAGGTGCATGTCTTTGGCCCGCTCACTCTTCTTGTCACTGTAAAGGGGATCGCAGTTCAGGTCAGTTCAACTCTGCAGTGCCGTGAGGGAAACTCACTCGGCAGCAGGGCAAGGCAATCGACAGAGGAGGACGCATTCAAATATTATCCAAACCGGGAGCAGATAAAAACTGATGATGGTGATGTTGCAGTAGTGTTGACGCAGAGGGAGAAACAGGTGTGCATGTAAGATCGTGTGCAAGCGCGTTTATGGCACCAAAGATCATTTGTATAGTTTTTAGTAGTATAGGCATCACCATAAGGTAAGGAACAAAATGGTGTGTGTTTCTGTGTTTCTGTGATCTGACCTGAGGGCCGGGTTGAAGGGCGTGTGTGTGCTTGTGTGCGTGTGTGTGTGCATGTGTGTGTGTCTGCGCGCTGACCTGAGGGCCAGGTGGAAGGGCACGGTGATGGTCCTCAGGGCTCCGCTGGTCGGGTCCAGCAGACACACCTGCTGGGTGTGGAGCTGCCAGCCCTGGCTGGTCACGCTGTTCACCCCCATCAGACGGTAGCCAGCGTATAGCAGCCTGCAGGGGCACGGAGTCAGGGAGCGCACACAGCATAGTCAAACATAGGCCAACACACAGAAAAACACAAACACACACATGGATGCACATGTGAACCGAGTACACAAATAAACCCGTACACAAAAATGCACACGGATACAGATGTGAACAGAGTACACAAATAAATGCACACGCATACACTGTCTCAGTGTGTGTTAGTATTTTAGCTCATTATGTCTAGCCTATATGTGTGTGTGTGTGTGTGGCCTAAGTGTGTTTGTGTGTGTCTCTAGCCTGTGTGTATTAGAGCGCAGAACGGGCTACATTTTTGTGTCCGAGCCCGGCCCGCGTCCGACAGAGAAGTGACCGAGCCCGACCCGAGCCCGACACAGGTTAAGTCTATTTTTTCTCATACTTTTGACACGTTTACGTTTGTGTATTTGAAAGCACACCTTTATTAAACAACTGAAAGGCATTCGGAAATGTCAACAGATGAGCGCAACAAGCACACGTTAACAGCGAGCACTCTTGTGCTCGCTGTTCACCCACAAAAAAATCCACATTGACGAACGATTCATTCCACAAAATAACTCAAGAGGTTCAGAGTTTCTGTAAGACGGGTAGCCTATGCATTTCAAATTAACACGAGTGCCCCCAGCGAAGTCAAATTAAGCTAACAGCCCAACCGACCCCAACCCGCGCATCATTTCTAAACATGTGTCCATGCTCCAGTGTGTATGTGTCCTGCCTACGTGTGTTTGTGTGTGTAAGTGTGTGTTTGTGTGTGTGTGCGTATGGCCTAGGTGTGTGTGTTTGTATGCGTGCGTGTGTCTGGCCTGTGTATTTGTGTTTGTGTGTATGTGTGTGTGTGTGTGTGTGTGTGTGTGTCTTGCCAGTGTGAGTATGTGCGTGTGTGTGCACGTGTGTGTGCGTGCGTGCATGTGTACCTGCAGTGCTTGCCCACGGTAAAGGCGCCCACGCGGGGCCCTTGCTGCGTGCCCCACACCTCCAGGATGCCCCTGCGCGGCGCGTAGATGACCAGGAACTGGGCGTGTCGCCGGGGGAGGGGCGCCGAGGGGGACGACTCCCTGTCGCCCCGCCCCTCCGAGACCTGCACCCAGCCCAGCTGGGCGTCCCGGTAACCTGGGAAACAATCACCGGGCAGGAAGCGCTCGATGAACAACAACGTCATCGCCGGCGGTTACTGAATGAACTGCTCTGGGGGAAATGTGTCATCACTGGGAGGCCTGCCGTTTGTTTGCGCTGTAACCATGGACACAGAAAGCGTGTTTCCTTCCCTGTGAGTTCCTCAGGGTTGAACTGAGGCCCACATCGACCAGATACCGGGGGAGGCCCGCCTGCTGTCATGCTGGAAGCACCCCCTCCTGATGAAATGATATCCACCCGGCCTGAGGGACCCCTGAGCGGGGAGCTTCACAGCACTGTGCCGATTGGCTCCTTCCAATGTCCGCTTAGGATCCACAATGGTCCACCCCTCCCTCCCTCCCTCCCGCCCACCCATCCCATCCCTTCCTCCCCCCCCTCCTCCTCCTCCTCCTCACCCTTCCACATGCGGATGGCTATGCCGCGGGCCACGTCCAGCAGCGTGACGCGCCCGAAGTCGTCCGTCACGCCGGCCAGCGTGTTGCACGGCGACAGGCAGATGGACTCGCCATGGCGCCGGGAGTCCGGGAGACCGAACCTGAAACAGACACGCGCCAATCCAGGTTGGGGTTTGTTTGACTAGTCAACAAAATGTTGAATGAATATTTATGGTGCGATTAGTTAAAATCTGCAAATATCTAGTCAATATCCATCTATCTATCTATCTATCTATCTATCTATCTATCTATCTATCTATCTATCTATCTATCTATCTATCCAACGCCGTTCATCGGAAACTCTTGTTGCCAAGATATGGTGTCTGTCTGGGGATGTGAGGGCAGGAGTTACGGGTCGGTAAGCGTTGTTGGGCAGATTGATTGGTTCAGAGAGGTCACCTGACTGCCATGGGTGTGGCCGGTTCCACCTTGGGCTTCTGCTTCTGGGCTGGCTCCTCGTCGCTCTTGTTCTTCCATCCTAACCACCCACTGAGAGACAAGGGAGAGAGAGAGAGCTGGCTATGGTAACACTAAGAGTACGATTGGTCAACTGTTATTGCCAATAAAGCATTGAAAAAAAGCATTGAAATTGAGACTGGATTAAGACAGCGAGAGGAAAAGAGAGCGAGAGAGAGAGAGAGATAATTGTCGTACTGTCAACGGCAGAGATAGAGCAGCTATTACTAAATCCATGCCATTACAAAAAAGGACAAAGAAAGTGGGCATCCGCTCAGATGAATAAAAAGGGAAGACTGATGTTTGAACAGCTGCAGGGGGGAGGCTATTAATCAAGAGCTATGGATCGGTAGCAGGTATTGATCGAATTGCCTCGGGTTTGTCTGAAGATCTGGCAGTGCTAGCGCGATAACAAGACGGCAGCTTACAATGACCCACGAGTATCTCCACACACACACACACACCTGGCAGCACTGAAGAGAGCGGAGGTGAGCTTGCTGGCCACGGCCAGAGCCACGTGGGACAGCAGAGGCTGGGAGCTCCCCTGTACAGAGAGACAACAGGGACAAACACACACACACAAACACACACTGGTCAGCAGCACACTCAGCTCCACACATCACTACGCAGATACGATCACAAGATGATGATTATTATATCCAAGATACACCTCTCAATTCATTTGACTGAGCATGATTATCCCACAATGAGTGAGTGAGTGAGTGAGTGAGTGAGTGAGTGAGTGAGTGAGTGAGTGAGTGAGTGAGTGAGTGAGTGAGTGAGTGAGTGAGTGAGTGAGTGAGTGAGTGAGTCCTACCTCGATGGCGTAGTAGAAGCCTGTGTAGGGCCCTCCCCCTACTGTGATGTACTGACTCATGGCGGGGGGGCTGCCCTTCACCGTGGCGTGGAAGCCCCCCAGGGTGGAGGCGTTCTTCATCTGGTCGAACACACACAGGGTCATGATGCCTGAGGGGGGTGGAGAGATGAAGAGAGAGGCCTATCTCATTTCCTTTTCCCTTTTTGTAACACTATTGGCTACACGTCCATCCATTTGTACGTGTTGACGTTCCCCCGTTTGTCTCCATCATATCCTTTTAGCTATGACTGTGTTGCTGACGTGCCTCTTCCCCGCTCATCCAAATTGGGCATCTGTCCTCTCTTCCTTCCTCCCTGCTTGGAAGAGCCAAGTTTCCCACTGGCACAGCCTGAACAGATGTCCCTTTGACTAGACTGTCCACTTTGCACATGACTAATACGCAACCAACAACCTTTTCGGGAATCAAACCTAAAAATAAATGAGACACAACCACCTCAAGTCCACATTCTTCCCTAATGGGTTGCATGCGCTTCCTATCACCTCGTTGAGCATATCACGTTATCCATGGTCCGCCCACAGCCGTTTTAAATTGAGCGTGCTTTGCACCTCCCCTACTCACCCACGCTGCTGTGGTCCACGATGGTGTCCATGTCCTGCAGACCCCACTTCTTGTAGGCCAGGGGAGGGGGCTGGATGGAGTCACTGCCTGCTGCCGCCGCTGGGGGTGGAGAAGGAGAGGGTGTGATGGGGAGAGAGAGAGAGAGAGAGAGAAGGAGAGGGTGTGATGGGGGGAGAGAGAGAGAGAGAGAGAGAGAGAGAGAGAGAGAGAGAAGGAGAGGGTGTGATGGAGAGAGAGAGAGAGAGAGAGAGAGAGAGAGAGAGAGAGAGAGAGAGAGAGAGAGAGAGAGAGAGAGAGAGAGAGAGAGAGAGAGAGAGAGAGAGAGAGAGAGAGAGAGAGAGAGAGAGAGAGTGTGATGGGGGGGAGAGAGAGAGAAGGAGAGGGTGTGATGGGGGGGAGAGAGAGAGAGAGAGAGAGAGAAGGAGAGGGTGTGATGGGGGGGAGAGAGAGAGAAGGAGAGGGTGTGATGGGGGGGGAGAGAGAGAGAAGGAGAGGGTGTGATGGGGAGAGAGAGGAGAGGGTGTGATGGGGAGAGAGAGAGAGAGAGAGAAGGAGAGGGTGTGATGGGGGGGGGAGAGAAGGAGAGGGTGTGATGGGGAGAGAGAGGAGAGAAGGAGAGGGTGTGATGGGGGGGAGAGAGAGAGAGAAGGAGGGGGTGTGATGGGGAGAGAGAGAGAAGGAGAGACAGAGAGAAGGAGAGACAGAGAGAAGGAGAGACAGAGAGACAGAGAGAAGGAGAGACAGAGAGACAGAGAGACAGAGAAGGAGAGACAGAGAGACAGAGAGACAGAGAAGGAGAGAAGGAGAGACAGAGAGACAGAAGGAGAGAAGGAGAGACGGAGAGACAGAGAGACAGAGGAGATACAGAGAGAATGGATGAATAACAGTCCTATCAATTGCTATAAGTCACTAACATAGCTCAAGCTTCACCTCTAGGTCCATCCTTGGTCTAGGGCTCGGAGCAAACTAATCTAATTTCATTGCTGCTTGTCTACATACCTATTGCATATGCATTTCCTTATGCAACACGGAAAATGCAGTTTGAAACCTGTGGATTTGGCATCCTCTTAAATTTGTCACACATACGTGGTAGTCGGGTGTAGAATCACTTATTTCTGAGTGTCTGTGTTGCTTAGGGCGACCACTGTCCACCCAGCCAGCAAGTGAAGAAAGGCTCCATTCCATAAACACTTTGTGTTAAAACACATTTAAAATCCCAATACTCTCACAACCCTCACTGTAGACCTATGCGATGCCTTTCATCGCCAATGCAGCCGTCGCAACACTACCTCTGGCCACCTGGTTCCTGCAGGCGCGTAGGGACTGGTAGAGGCTGAAGCCGTCGATGGTGACCAGGGCGGCGGGGTACAGGATGCTGAGCTCTTCGTGCTGTGGCGGAAACACGGCCGACGCGGAGAGTTAGCCTCCAGGCCAGCAGGGGCCACGTGGGATTTGTAGCTCAATAATCTAATTCCACTCACAACCGTGCGTGTGAGTGTGTGTATGCATTGCGTGCGTGTCTCTGTGTGTGTGTGTGTGTGTGTGTGTGTGTGTGCATTTTTGATGCTTTGCATTGCATGTATGCATGTTTAAGCACTGCTTACACTTATGAGCAGCCCATAAACAAACAGTGACAAATACTGAAAAACTGTGAAGAAGCTGACCAAACAATGAAGAAACCAAGATAACCCAAGGAAAACACACTTCTATCTCTGTGTGTTTACATGTGTGTGGGCATGTGACCATTTGCAGCCATGGAAGTAGGCAGATGTTTGAACACACTCTGTTCACACAGTGCGTGACTGAGTGTGAGAGTGAGTTAGAGAGTGAGTGAGAGAGTGAGAGAGTGAGAGAGTGAGAGAGTGAGTGAGTGAGTGAGTGAGTGAGTGAGTGAGTGAGTGAGTGAGTGAGTGAGTGAGTGAGTGAGTGTGAGAGAGAGAGTGAGGGAGTGAGTGAATGAGTGTGAGAGAGTGAATGATTGTGAGAGTGAGTGAGTGTGAATGACTTTGAGAGTGAGTGAGTGTGAGAAATTGATCGAGTGAGTGAGTGAGTGAGGGAGGGAGGGAGTGAATGAATGAGTCTAAGAGAGAGGAGGTGAGTGAGTGAGTGAGTGAGTGAGTGAGTGAGGGAGGGAGGGAGGGAGGGAGGGAGTGAATGAATGAGTATAAGAGTGAGTGAGTGAGTGAGTGAGTGAGTGAGTGAGTGAGTGAGTGAGTGAGTGAGTGAGCGAGTGAGTGAGCGAGTGAGTGAGCGAGTGAGTGAGCGAGTGAGTGAGCGAGTGAGCGGTCCCACCTGCTCCGTGACGCCGGGGTGACGGGGGATCTCGTACGTGCGACACTTGAGTCTCAGCACGGGGTCTTCGTTCAGCAGCTGGGAGAGGAGCAGGACCCCGTACTGACCACACACCAGCACACAGTGTTATTAGACAACCGCACAACAACTCACCGTCTATGTAAAGAGCGCCAATACTGTACGGTATACAACCTATGTCGGGTTGGTGCATACACAAAATCATTGATGTATTATGTTCCCAATATACAACACAGGACTCCAGGAATAGTTTACCTCTGTGTAGAAGCGAACATAGCCTGAGGAGAATCCCACGACTACGCATGTCCAATCAGGCCGCCCTGTTGAGCTTCTACACACACACACACACACACACACACACACACACACACACACACACACACACACACACACACACACACACACACACACACACACACACACACACACACACACACACACACACACACACACACACACAAAAACAAAAATATTACAGGGGGACACAACAAGTACCGAAATCTCAATGTAATACGCAGGTGTATTTATCACGCTTTTGTGACACATGATATTATGAACTCGCACGTAGACACAAACACACACACGCCCCTTACCTCTTCTGGCTGGCCAAAGGTATGCAGATGACACTGCTGACACACTCCCTATAAATACAACAGACCCAGAAAGTGGGGGGAGAGTTTAGGGTGACCACAACCACAGGAAGCTTGGGTGCCAACCACATGTTAACACTCAGTAATGGTACTACCTATTAGTGGTTGAAAATTGTAAAACACAATTTCAGGTTCAATGTCAATACACTACAATTAAACACACATCTTCCATCTTCCGTTTTAATTTGGGATTCATGATCATAATTGTATTTGCATTGGTTTTTAAAAATCAAATACACACAAGTGATGCTTAATGAATAGAAGAAGAAAGAAAATAATAAGAATGTCTCTTTTCTGACCCGTCCTCAGTGCTGAGGGTTCCACTCCAGGAGACTGCCAGTGTCATCTCCTCCCGGCCACTGTCTCCTGAACGCCACTTAGCTAGAGGAACAGGAAACAAACCGCTCAATGAGAAACAGACACAGAGGGGAGACACAGAGACAGAGAGAGACAGAGACAGAGACAGAGACAGAGACAGAGACAGAGACAGAGACAGAGAGAGAGAGAGAGAGAGAGAGAGACAGAGAGAGAGAGACACACAGAGGGAGATAGACACAGAGAGTGAGAGACACACAGAGAGGGAGAGACACACAGAGGGAGAGAGACACAGAGTGAGAGGCACAGACACAGACGGAGGGACATAAAGAGAGACAAAGACAGAGAGACAAGAGAGAGAGAGAGAATGGCTGTACATAGGTGGTGCGAATAATTTGCATGTCATAGGAAAAGCTATTTGTGCTCTTACTGGATGGTCTGGGTGTTGGCCATAATTTGCATATGTTCGCTTGTGCGAACATATGTGATAAATGTGATTT
>NC_079416.1:8582236-8599736 GCF_026213295.1 Gadus chalcogrammus | reverse complement strand
CTCTCTCTCTCTCTCTCTCTCTCTCTCTCTCTCTCTCTCTCTCTCTCTACATCATACAGAAGGTGGTCTAATATATTTTGCTTACATCAATACGCTCCTCCATATTTCTTCCAAGAGAACAGTGAAGACCATCTAGGATGGGCTTCACATCATGGATGGAGCAGAGGACTCCATCCCCTGCTCCTTTTCATCTGTCAAAGCATCTTCAAAGTGTATCGAGGTTCATCCTGTATCAGGAACTATGTGGAGGTTTTTGTTTGTGCAATTTTGCCAGTGATCACTAAACGTAATGTTTGTCAATTGAATACAGGCATTTGTATGCAGAGTGAGAATGACCCCCTATTTCCAATGGAAATCAAGACAAAACGTGTTAGATTGCATCAAGTAAATCATCTGAACTTTGTCATTATCGCTTTTCTGATCATACAGTTTTGAATTCATGACAGAATGCGATCCAACATTGCCGAGATGATAATCTCCAGACAAAAAATAAGCATATAATTCAAGTCTTAACTGAACTCCAATATGAATGAAATATATTCTAATTGGGCTTTATAACACAAATACAACACATTCTCATGTGCTAGTTCATTAATTCTGCTCATTAATTCAACACTGTACTCATTAATAACAGTGTTTAATTCGTAATAGTGTCGAGGCCGTTCAAAGAAGGTGCCTTTCTGTGTGAATGGGAAAACACCCCGGCAACACATTTTCTAGCACGACTCTTCAGCACACCGCCACTCGAGGTGTTCTCCGTTGTGATTCAGTGAACAATGCAGCAGAGGCCAGCATAAGGGCTGTCAAGCAAATCCATAACATTTCATTCACATGCACCCCAAGCCCATCCTTTCTTTGTAGCTAGCAGTGTCTCTTTTCAGATTTTTTTTTTAACAGTGCTCAGAGGAACTTATCAATGTGATTGAAAAAAAGCATGGGTGGTGTATTTTTTGTTCAGTACTGTTAACCCATGGATAGGTAGTGTAGCGAGATTCATTCAGACAGTGGTGAACATTCTCTGTCTAAGGCAACAATTGGCTGGTATGCAAGATCTAATCTTCACGGCTGAACCAGAAATGTAAACCATTCTTGTTATTCTGAAATATTTGCCAATCTTCCAATGATTCCCCAATCAACCAAAAAAAAATTGTGAATAATTTTGTCTTTTTTTGCCTTGCAAATTCAACGCGACTGTTGAGCGGATGAGTATGTTAATTATCTGAGACAAGATCCCGCTCTTGATTGTATACGCCATATTCCATTTAAGTCCCATTCTTTGCAAAACCATAAGCACGTGATTGTTTGCTGCTGATTGACTTTAGATATACAAAGACAAAGGGCGTTATGAAAGTCACGAGATACACAACTGCATACTGTCCCATGCCAGCTCAGCAAAGGTCATGATTGTACTTTAGTATCATTACATTCAGTGCTACATATTTCCCCACAAAGGAAAAAAAAAAGATAAGATAACATCCCCTGGTCGTTCAAAACACCAATGTTCCAATAGCTAAAGTGTATTTAATTGCCTTTTTCATACCATCTGTAACAAGAAAAAGCATTTACACCAATTATATGTATTGATATAGTTTATTTAAAAATATACATTTTGCTGGGATTGTATATACAAAAAATACAACATGAATAATTTAGTCATAAAAAAGGACAATACGTGGAGTTGGTTAAACACAATGGACAAACATCACAAATAAAAACATTTTCCATAACAAGCACAATTCATTTGTAGAAAATTAAGACGGACCAATACGTTTGCACATACCCCATCTGTATAATCAACACTACACTTCAGTTCAGTTCAGCATATGCATTACATTGATTGCCACGTACATTCGAGACTGGGGGTGAATCCTACGAAGGCCTGGGAACAATAGCACAGCCCTGCCAAACTTCTTTGAGGAGTAACACTGTTTGAAGTATGCCGTCTTTTTAGGGGCAGGAGGCAGAGGGCAAACTCGTTTTTTGAGTTGACACAGTTCCTGACACAGTTCCTGACCCAGTTCTCCTTTATTGGCTCAGGAGAGTAAAAAGACCACGCAACCGAGAGCCACCATGATACCGCCGGGTGCCCTGACGTCAAGAGGATCGATCGGCTGCAGGTGACCCTGGTATAGCCAAAACATGATGCGTTTAGATCAATCATGTCGGGCCTCCCCAAAACCAACAAGGAGCACCAATGCCTTGTCTCCAGTACAGCAGCGGCAGGCTCCCGATACAGACAATATTGACATGGCAAACAGTCAACGGGTGTTGCTGCTGGTGCCAGGGGCTGCAACCATTTTAAATGTGTCCCCATGATGGAGGGTCCGCAAACAGGTACGCAGCCATGGCAAATACAGATTAGTTGAAAAAAAGTCAAGCGATTTTTTACCATCTACCAAAAATAACAGACTGGAGTTTGCTGGAGTTTACCATGGAGGTTTCAATGACAAGGGGTTACAGTTTCTATACTGGATCGCATTTTTTATACTGGGGTACGTTGTGGCTCTGAAATAACCATTCACGGTAGTGGAGTCACAACAACAAACAAGGCAGCTCGCGTCAAACACTTTGCATGTACATTTTGATCAACTGTACAACTCAAATCTACACCAAAACATTCTTGCCTCTGAAAACTACTTTCGTAAGAAAAGCAGGGATTTGTTTTGGGCAAAACCCAGCTATAAATAAGAAAAAAAGAATTATGGCTCCCTTAGCCCTTCATTTGAAGACATTTTGTGGCTCAGGTTTTAGAAAGATAATCTCAACCGAAATGGACTTTAAACGGCCCGCATCATTCGGTTGAATTGTGCAATGTCAGAGATATACAAGCCATGATGGCCATGAATAATAGACTAATCCTTCATTTTAATAAATAGCAATGCACCAATATGGTGAATAGAAATCAAGACACACCAATGGCAATCCAATAAAAGCAGCAGAAAAGTTTCCCTTTCCTGTAATTTACCAATATAAAAACAAGAAATATTGCAATGGTGCCATGAATTTGTTAAAACTAAAAATGAAATAAATAACCGCAATGTTAGTGCTCATCCAGACTGATTCATTGCCAGGGCAGGAACTGGGCCCTGGTCTTTCAAAACATTGTTTGGAAAATAGCACAACATAATCAAGTTTCTAAGATGATACAATGTGGTCATTCTGCATATTAATATTAATACAAAACAAAAACATGGTGAAATTGTCCTTCTTTCTTTAAATTCAACCGAAGAATAGAAAATATGGGACCGCTGAAATGGCTGTTTGTCAAAGGTCCATGTTATCCTCCTTTGCATATTCTTCCACCAGCTCCTCATAGGAGTGGTTGTGATCGGACCCGTCGCTGGTGAACACCGATCCTTCCAACTCGGAGCTCTGCTCCTCCTTGGAATCCGTCTCCGACTCGCAAACGTTCTCGTCGCATGTGGTGACGGACGACTTGGCCTTCGAGGCGCCCCCTTCCCCCTCGTCGTCGTCATAATCCTCTGCGTCGTCGTCGTCCCCCTCCCCCTCCCCCCCCTCGACCTCCAGGTTATTGTTCAACAAGTTCTCCTCGTCGATGAACGTGATGTTGGCGTTCTGGAAGGTGAGCGGCTGGTACTCCTTAGAGTCCCACCTCCTGGAGCCGCCCGCCCCGCCGCCGCCCCCCAGCAGTCCGCCGTGCTCCAGGTCCACCTCCTTGTCCAGCTGGTTCTCGTACATGCGGTCCTGCTCCGCCTCCGCCTCCGCCAGGTCGTCCGTCAGCAGCAGCCCGCTGTCCGAGCCCAGCAGGTAGCTCTTGGACTTGGAGAAGGCCACCCCCACGCGGTCGCTGAAGCTGTAGCGCCGCTTCTGCCGCGGCGACTGCTCCAGGCTGAGGATGGGGTGGCCGTTGTACGACATGGCGTCGTTGCAGCTCTTGGAGCGGCTCATGTCTTTGGAGACCCCCTCGCCGCTGCCGCCGCCACCGCCACCCCCGTCCTTGGAGGGGCCACAGGCGTTGCCGTTCAGGCCCCGGTCCTTCTTGGCGCCGATCTGCTTGATCAGGTCGTTGTAGCCCTCCTGCTTCTTGGACAGGAAGCTGAAGATGTTGACGTCGCTGGGCGTGGGTGGCAGCCGCAGGGAGGCCTTATGGGCCTCCTTGGTGTGGCGCAGCTCGTCCACCGACAGCTTGCGGCGCTTGCGGCGTTTCTTCAAGGCCTTGTGGGCTTCCACCACCATCCGCACCTTCCAGTTGAAGAACAGCGAGAGCCACGCCAGGCCCAGGTAAATCCACACCTCCACGAAGTAGCGGTACAGTGTGGGGTAATCCGTGTTTGGGTCCACACCTGACGGAGCAATGGAAAGGAAAACAATCATCACATTTTATATTGAAATGGTAAACATATTTAACCAAGACACGGTTTTGAGATCTGCATACATGCACAACATTACAATAGTTACCAGCTGCTTATTAAGCCTTTCGCTATGCATGGATTCTGTATTGATACTATTGGTTCCATACAGTTTCTCACAAGGCCAAAAACCATACAGATTCTCACAAGGCCAAAAACAATACAGATTATCATAAGGCCAAAACCCAGTACATTTTTCATTAATCAGAGGACATACCTGCTACTAGGTCTCCAAAGCCGATTGTGGTCAAAGTGATGAATGAGAAGTACAAGCCTTCCACATATGTCCATCCCTCCTGGGACATGAACACAAACGGTGGGAGGACGAGGTGAATCAGGACGCCCCAAAGAACAAAAATGGCTGTGCAGGCGAACTGGGCCTTTCTCTGGGAGAGGGCAAAAAAAGACAACCAAGACCGTAAGAGATTCATTCTGCTCAGTTGAAAACTGACAAACGTGCCTGTGAGTACAAGTGACGGTGGAAGAGGCTGGTGAGCTTACCAGGGAAAGACCTTTCTTGGTCAGGTACTGGCCCAGGTGCTTGGCCCGGCCACCAAAGAACTTCCCCAGCTCACTGATCCAGCTCAGACACAACGGCACACCGAACAGCCCGTAGAAGATGCAGAACATCCGGCCTGCCGGTGTTTTGGGGGCCATGTTTCCATAACCTTCAAAAGTAACGGCAAAGTGGGAAGTCAGGTGTATGTGCTGTAGGTCGCTTTAGGACTAGTATAGTACATGCAGTTTAGTTTGGTTCAGCAGGTAGTGGTACAGTGAAAAAGTACCGTCATATTTGTGCCTCACTCGAGCATCACACTCATTTGATGCATATCTGACTAAGTAAATTTATTCAGTCAGTCAACTAGGAATACAGTAGAGGAGTTACTTTGGGAAACCTGAATTTCCACCTCTGAAGGATTGCAAAAATAGATTTGAAAAGGCTATAAAAGACAAAGAAAACAGTGCTGTAAAAAGCTTGCTAATGACCCCTTGATTACAGCTTCTCCGCCACTGCTACCGTCTTATCTATATGGGTTGTTCGGTGCATTAGGATTAGCACGGGCAAAAGGGCAAACAATATCTAATAAAGTGTGGTCCAGTGGAACAAAGTCAAAAAGGCGGTCAACAATGCTGTAGCGATTACAATACAATTAACACATTTCGCCGGGTGACCTTACATCTTAAATGGGTAAAATAAAATGGAAAAACACTTACCGATTGTGGTGATGACGGTTGCCGCGAATATGACTGCGTTGGGCCAGTTCCAATTGTTGAAGGTCTTTCTGCCGGTGATGGTGACTCCTTGGCCTGAGGCGTCGGCCACCACCTGAGAAGGGAAAATCCCACGGCATGGGTTAAAGGAAAATACCCAAATCCCACAAATACAGCAGCAGCCACTGAATTGTAACCCATCCAAGTCGCTTTAGGCGAAAAGGAAGGGGGCAGAGTGGGGGAGATTTTGTTTTGTCCAACCACATCCTTCCTCCTGGGATACTCTTGATGTTATCACGGACGCACTGATGAGTTGACCAGTGCCCGTTCTAGACATGTACCACACCGGGCCCAGTGCTTCTGTAAGCAGTAAATACTAGCACTTGTGCTGCCAATCAGAGACTGCAGGGAGAGGATCTGCTCTCCCATCAAACCAAAGATGGAGAAGAATACAATCTTATGTTCCTTGTGGATGGGAGTTGGACTGCGCAACAGGATTTTCCTACAACAATAGTTATTTCCACCAAGGCAATTTATAAATGGGGACTGTTTGGCCTGAACGGTGTTTTAAGAGACATAATACTGATATTCCATGTTTCATATATGAATGCTGCCAGTTGCAGATTGCAAAAAGGAATAAGTGCTGCTTGGTTTTTGGCCTGTGCACTGAACAGGCAGATTTCACAAACTATTTACTTTAAAAAATAATGGAGAGGTATTGTTCCAATATAGCAGTAAAAGAAAAATGATTAAATAATATGAAACAAGATGATAAAAAAATGTCCCCATTCAATGTTCACACTGGCGATCAACGCAATCTCATTTAAATTAAAACAATTATCCCATCCTTCTAGGAAAACCTACCAGACCCCATTGTCAAACCCAGGCAGCAGTCAGATTCGTAACGTTTCCCCTTTAATTATATTGGGTAAACTATGTCTACCTGGTGTTAGCCACCCTATCCCATTCAATATCACATCCCTGATAAACCCATGTGCATCAAGAAAATCAAACACAAAAAGACCACGGCACAAAGCATACATAGCATCCCTTTCATTCACACAAGTTCCTTCATTCTCCACTGTCCTCCTTGAGAGGATGAGTTGGGCTCTGCACACTACACTTAAGACTTTTGGTAAACTTTCTGTAATGATAGCTGGTCAGCGACGGTCCTGCTCTCTAATTAAGCAGCGCAAGAGGAGACGTGTTGCTTTGTTTGCTGATTCAACACAAGTCTCCTCCGTAGGGTCTTGTGACGCCTGCAGCGCTGACAAGAACAGTCGCTCAGCTGTGACTGGAGATTAACCGAGTGGGGACATTGCACCTCTGTTAAGTGACCTATTCTCACCGCCTACAGCACATACACTGACGCCACGGTTCTCAAGACTGGCACGATTGAACACAATGCCAACTGTGTGTATCCATACATATACGGGCGCGTGGAGACTGGAGACGCCACGTTTTCACATCTACAGTGTCTTTTGGTTCTTCGTTACACTTAGTGTCCCAACCAGAACATTTATATTTTTAAGCACGCAAATCCATGGACGGTTCTGTAGACTGAGAGGTTTGTCTGCACTGTGTCTGTAGTTTTACAGACGAAGAAGACAAAACGGGGAAAGGGCAGAGTTTAAGACCTGAAAGCCAAAACGTTGGATGCAAACAAAACCACACGGGGCATAGTATGTACTTCCTCAAAGTTCTCCTTTTTTCTTTAGTCATTAATAATTAATTTCTAGCATTCTCTCACATGACAAATCCCAAGGTGGTTAGGACTAGGAGTTAGGGTCATGAGCAGTGAGCCATCTTGACTCCAAACAAGAAGGATAACACATGACCCGAGGTTGGGACCCTCTGAGTTCGCGCCTTAAAAAAGGTCACATGGAGACCAAACCATTAAAAACAGGTCAGCCAGTGGTCAGGCCGTGATTTACAACTGCCTGGAATGTGTTCTGTGGGGCCAGTTTAACTCCAGCAAGCCGTTGGAGCCCTGATTTGGGACGGCCGCTAGAGACACTGGATCCTCACCTGCTGCCTCTACAGTTGTGCAAGTTATTTACGCAAAGTTGTCCAAACTTTGCCCAAATAAGGCTGTAAAAGCAACACCACACTGGACATTAAGAGACAAAATGTGTAATTCTCATTAGGGTTCGTTTTCTCTGCTACGGTGTAAATAACTTGGTTAACAATGTTAAAACGAGACTATACCATCTCATTGTTAAAGAGAATTTGTAGCTACAAGAGACCACATCAGGACTGAGGTATAAAGTGGAGTGTCAAATATATTATGAATGAAGAATGTTTCTGCCAATTATGCATAAGATTAAAAAGTAGGTACACCAATTTGCTCTTCATATCTTTTCCATTTGCACTGAGGGAACATTGTGGTAGAACAGTAAAAGGTTTTGTGATGTCTGTAGTACCAGGCCCACACACTGCAGAGGGTAAATAACATTGCAACCATTTAGCAGTGAACACAGTTTGAACTCATCAATGACAGCCAGCCTGTGTCCTTAAATTAATTGAACGGCTGCGTGAAGAACAGAAAATAAGCTCTCAAAGTTTAATCTCCAACTTGTGATGTTGTTTAACTAACTTAATTATGCCATACCTAATTGACTAAAAGTGATACCACTAACAAAAGCGACCGTGGTTAGCCATCTAGTAAAAATAAAGTAAGGATTCCCACATGTTCACGGTTTGATGAAGGAAAACAGTGGTACAGTTGTATTAAGCATAGAACACTAAACGCTTGATGGCATATTGGGGCTTTAGTTGTTAAAACAGCTCAATGACGCCAATCCAGCTCTTCCGAGTGATTCTCAAATGAAAGTCAACGAAAGTCTTGCTTTTGTGAGGGGAAAAAACTGGCCTATAACCCTGGGACACCAACTAAGAACAAAAGCTGATCATCCACTATCACAGCTGTGTTATAATATCGTAAAAACAAGTTTATGCAGGTTACTGTGGTTTTGTAGCATTTCTAACCACTCTTAATATTATCCAGCTCCTGCTAGTATACTGCATTACCAATCATTTTGTCAACCCAAGTTAAAGCTTTACACTGTGTTTGTTACGAGCTAAGTGTGATCAATAGTGATTCATAGTGTCACTTTTACTTAAGCATTGTCAACTGCTATTCCCCTGGCAAAGACACACACACACACACACACACACACACACACACACACACACACACACACACACACACACACACACACACACACACACACACACACACACACACACACACACACACACACACACACACACACACACGTTAGCAGGACAGCTGGTCTGTCAGTATCGCTTCAGTCCCAAGGTACTTTTCAGCGCTCGGCATGGGCACAGAACTGCAACAGCTGTTGGTGAGCCGCATCACAAAGAAATTAAGTCACTTTGAAAAACAAAACTTCCTGCAACGCAAACAAAAAATAATCATAACATATTTATGGCGTTGGTATGGTGGGAGGGAGCTGACGGGAATGCAGGCCGAGTGTTAAAATGCTGCAGGGAGGGGGCTGTGTGAAACTGAAAGGATATGGTAAATGTGGGACTGAACATGCGATGCTGCCGACCAACAGTGACTAGCACTATTGTAAACGAGGAACAATGATGCTCTTCACCTCTTCCTGATTTGGTATAGAATCAAATGGGCAGGCAACAGCAGTGGATTCTTCACACACACGCACACACGTGTGTGCAGCAGCTGCTCAACAGTCTAAGCCCAAACAGTTTGAGAACTGGGGGGCTTCTTCCAAATTGACTTTTGTTGCTGCCTTGTAGCTTTTAATTTTGATAGGTTTTTCTGTAGAAGCCACCAACTGCCAGTTGGTGGTTATTTGCATTGGAAGAGTTCCATACGGTTGTGTATTGGTTCCCTGAAAGCCATCATGTCTGATAACCCTAACCTCACATACAATCATGCAAAACTCTTTAGGGACCAATTTCTATGAGACAAAACAACACGCCTCCAACCAAGGAGCTATCCCATTTCAATCAAAGACCCACTTAGCATAACATCTCTCCATCACTTAGTTTAAGGCAGCTAGGATGTACCAAATCCTGCATTATGCTAAATTTCCCTATCAGCCAGGCATGTTTCTGAAAGTATTCTCAAAATCGCCCCTTGACTTGGCGATACCAAACATGGGTCAGTAGCACCGTGACTTATTAAAGAAACTGAAAGGAAAGATTAATCCTTAGAAATGAAAGAAAAAAAATACAAAGAGTTTGCAGTGTTTATGAAAAATGTACCACTACATCTAAATCAAGAAAAAACTAAATTTGCAAAATATGCCAATGATTTAGATACGCAAGCAGCCCACGTGCACAACTGAAGCAGAACTCTCCAAAGCAGGATGTCAAGGGTCCAGCGACTGAGGTGAACACTCAAAACGGTTGATCTTGATAAGATAAGTGGTTCCGCTCTCCACAGACGATGTACACGCTACTTGCAAGATTGCAAACTTGCAAGCATTTGCCTCAATCCCCCTAATTACAGTTTCAAGCGGCGAATAAACTTTGTGACGCATTCGGCTATCTCTGTCCTCACTGCACACAGAGGGGGGACAAAAACAGTACTTATGCATGCCATTCTGCGTGCCAGTATCCCAGTGGTGGGTTGTGTTTTTAATGCATTAGCGACAATGCAGCGATTCCTGTCTTAACTTTTACAGAGAGCCAACATCACTGAGCCATAAAATCCAATGTGTGAAACTTACCACTTCAAGGTCCTTTACAGGGCGCAGTGAAACCCTTGTTAATAAAGTGAAGAAAGCCAAATCTACTTTTTCCATGAGAGCCAGAAAACCCTGTTTAAACTGGAACAGACTGGGGGAAAGTTTCCACAATGCAAATTTGCTGGCGATGCAACAAAGTGAGGAAGATGACATCTGCATGTTGCAGGTTAATGAGGAGTGATACAGACCTCCTCCAGATATTGTTTTTTCTGGAGGCCTGTGTATAGCTAAATTTGAAGTATCCAAGTTGATGTGAACCACAGCAAGGTTTACAAAGAAAAAAAACTGCATTGGCCTCTTCTGGAGAATACTTGGTAACTGGAATCTAGATGTCTGAATTATGCTCCAAAACTTTTGTTTTACTACTGTGGGCGCGTTGGATGGCCCTGGTTCCATTTAACAAGTCGGTAAATATAAGATCTGCCATGATGCATCGCTGTTCAACCCAACAGAAAAATCTGTCCTACCCTTTGGCAGCAGCTGTAGCCAAATGAGCCTCAGAGGAGCTGCTAAAGTTCTGCTGCGGGGAGGCCCTGAAGTGAGGGGCCAGAGTGTGAGTGTGTGTGTGTGTGTGTGTGTGTGTGTGTGTGTGTGTGTGTGTGTGTGTGTGTGTGTGTGTGTGTGTGTGTTAAATCCTTCCAATGGAGATTTGGGTCGGGGGGAAAAGGAGACTCGTCGAGACATGCCTGTCTGTGGTCATACTTGCCGGTGGGAAGTAAGTGAAGACAAAGTGCTACAGTTTTTCCTTTTTATGGACTTAGAAAAAGGAAAGTAGTTTCCCGTGCGCAAATGGAACAATTCTCATGAATAGTGTAGCGAGAGAGGCAGGGCGGAAGGAAGTGTTGTGTAATCTTGGAACTGATATGCTGCATAAATCGCAAACGTTGGAAAATGGGAATGTTTGATTATTGCATCATTAAGGGCAAATTAGTACAAAGTAAGAGCTGAACAACTCACACATGTCAGCATGCGGCATACAAAACACCTGCACGTTGGCTTTGTGTATACACACAGCGTGGACAATAACAGCATAGCCTACCGCCAGCGGCGGGGCCAGAGGAATGCAACAGTATCACAATATTATCGACTAACGTTAACTATTGCAACCAATCCAACAGAGTAAAAGTGCTTATGCCATTAACACTAAAAGCAAAAGCAAGGTTTGTTTAAGGTTCATTTGTACTAATTCAAAACATAAAATACAACCTCAAACACATGCAACCAAATTCTGGAAACGAATAAAACAAATGTGCGACCATACCTTGAGTATTTTGTCCAAATCATCTTCTGACAGACAGGGGTAGGCTAGGAGTATTTTTCCTTTTTCGACCTTATAGTCTTCTGCAGCGAGTTTCCAATTAGGCTCTTCGAGAACTTGAAATATTGCTGCCCCAATGGACAAGTAGAAGATTATTGCCGAAGTTAAGAGGGGACCTTTATCTACCATCCTTATGTACAAGGAATCGAGGGGTGGAGAACGCGGGAGAGGGGCCCCTTGTGTAGTCCTTTGGCTATGCCGGGCACATGCTCAACAGGTTGGTCTTTGGGTGAAGGTTTCTTTTCTTCCGCACGAGTCTCTTGAAGAAGTGGTCAAACTTGCCACCTCGGGCAGCATTAGCTCGACAGATGAAATGAATAAAAGTGCTCATCAATTGGGCTTAACGTTTGAAAGAGCGTCTGAAAAGATCTGCCACTGTGTGGGCTGCAGTTGTTGACTCTCCACATGTGCCGCCTGTAGCAACTTAGAGGAACACTACTGTGCTCACCAGACTAGTAGTGAACTGTGTGGGGGAGTGGAGACGAGCACAGGATCCGCCCTAAATTGGGCAATGGGCGTCCCCGATTTCACCAGTTCAACGGCAGGTAATAAAAACATATATGAATAGTCCTGCTATGGATGTGTTACGTTTATATGATTGAAATGCAAGATATGAATTGTACTTTTTATTTTCCCAAGTTGCGTTGAAACAAAACGCCGAAATGGATTTATTTTCCAAGCCAGTTGGCTAGGCCTTGTCATTTAGGTAGTTGTTCAGATCTCCTTCTTTTTTTTTACACCGCACTCCATTTAACTTAATAAACTAAAATCAAAAAGTGGCATCTAGTCTTAAATAATTACTGTTTTAAATACAGAGTATTATGTTTATATTGCTAAATGCAAATAAACAATGTAGGCCCAATAAGGCATGCTGTACCATCGTTGGGGGAGTTTTAGAAACGTACATGGCTGTTCGTGATTGTGCGCGTGTCAAACTACGCGCACGTCGTTGTTTCTCGCTGATTTGGGATTTTTGTCCCTTCGATTGGTGCAAACTTCAAGCCGCACTACTGTTTTCTCCCGGGTGCTTTCCCTTTACGGTGAAGAGTGGAGAGTCGCGAGGAAGCCTCCAAATACCAAACGCAAACACTGGATCTGTCTGGATTCCTCCACAGCTGAGCAGATCTATCATCTGAACCGCTACTTCACATCCGCCTTGAGAAGATACTGGGACACAAAAAGATGTACCTCTGCGCTATCAATCCGGTCGGAAATCCCTCCCCTAACCCTAACGCATTGATAGTCTATATTGACACATATTGATGATATTGTGATGATTAAAAAACAAATAAAGAATATACACCGTCGGCCATACCTATGTGTTTAGTACAAGAGCAATAATCAAGTCATTCCTACTGGTGATTCCCTACGTATGTTAAAATATATCAGGGATACTATTGGGCCTACTTTGCTCTAAAAAAGGTTTTTACTATCGTTTTAAAAAATGCTCAATGTTTTTCAGTGTGTTTAGTAGAAACAAGAATGGTTCACAACAAACCCTTAGTGATATGTCTGTGAAACAACACAGTCTTTCATATGCGCTCTTGTCATTTCAATTTGTGGACTAAAGGATTGGCTCTTCCCATTGACATGTAATGCTGATAATCCCCAGTGCCCTGTCCCCTCTGAAAGAATGTTTAAATACTCTACAAAAACACACACACACACACACACACACACACACACACACACACACACACACACACACACACACACACACACACACACACACACATTGCTAAAAGCCCCTGGCCCATCACAAAACTGATAAATGGCGAGAAGACCACCTCGATTCAGTGCATCAACATGTCCTATCTGTCTAGCGATTCTATTTTTCTTCACCTTCCTGTTAGAATCTATCTTGGTTGTGAGAACACGGCCTGAATAACCCAGAGAGACTGCCTCTCTGCAAACCAACTTGCACACGGGTATGAGGAAAAGGAAACGTCTTGTTTTTTGGATGTTCAGAGGCATTTCTGATATATGTTGAAATATTCATTTTTTTTTCTGATTCCTCTTGATTTTCTGGACACATTTTTGCATTACATGCACATGCCTGTTGCATTAAACGAAAACCCACTGATCCACGTGTGGGGTGTTTAATTACTTTTCAAACAACATGCAAACCGTACCAAACTAACAGTTGCCTCAGTAATGTGCCGGCAGCTACGGTCGTCTCTGTGAGAGGGGGGGGGGGGGGGGGGGGGGGGGGGGGACTGTCTAAGAGAGGGAGAGCGGGGGATGGGAAGGCTGAGTAGCCGGACCTTGACAAATGAGTTCCTGACATAACTCTTACATAACGGCAGCACAGTCCCAGCAAGTATTTGGTGTAAGCTCTCCCCCTCAGCGCAGTGGTTGACCTCTTTAGGTGTTTTGGCGAGACAGTAGATACAGGTCCCTTCCAGATGGGAAGACTTCTTGCATATAAACATACTGATTACAGCAGAGCCTATGGGGCGTTCAGAATGCCCTCAAACCTCTTTCCATTTTTGAGACGAGGGGCTTTCAGCTTTGAGATGATTAACAATGAATTCAAATAGTTCAACAACATTATTAAAATCTTGAGAATATGACCCTCCTTTGCTACTTTGAAGAAATGTAACTTTTAATATAGCTGATTTAGAGCTGACAATGACAACTGACTGGCAGCATAACACAACACTGGAATGATAATTACACACTGCCATGGATAAGTTGTTTGAAGACTGACCCGCTTAACACCCATTCATGTGTCACATTTTTTCTAAATTGATTGTTTATTGCTGTTCTTAGGAAACCAAACTATCCATGCTGATATTGTTTTCCTATATTTGAGATTCTATTTTGCTATGGTTTTTCAAAAATCACCTTTCAATGTAATGTTTCCACCCAAATGAGTTCCACTAGTTATTGTGCATGTCAAACATTTGCTATTCAATTCTCCTATTTGTAATCCATTATTCCAGCCATGTCCATGGTAGTTTTCCCCCTCCCAATGATTCTTCTTGACCTAATCGTTATTACTGAATGTTTTTCACAATGTGTCCAACAACACTAGAAGCATGTCATTTGGCCACTCTTGACTTATGACTCCCTACTGGTTGATGGTTTGGTTTGGTTCAGGCGTTAAGCCTTTGGCTTGCTGAGTGCTCTTCCTTCCTGAGAATCACCTCAATTCATGTGTGCTGCCGAGGTGCATAATAGAGTATGTGTGCGAGCTTTAACAAAGATAGACTGTACAAAATCAATGCATTTAATTTTGTTACGATCAGCTTATAACTAGGCCCGGGCCCTAATCATGGTGGCGCCATCTCCTCGTGATGTCTCGTGGAGGATCTTGCTGACTCTAGCCTGTATTTTGCATTCACACATTGTTGTCTATAAAATCCACTGTTGAGTAGTAACAACATAATACAGACGGACACGAAACCACCCTTGAAATGGCCTACAGCTACAGGACTTATAGCTATTCAAACTGAATTATAATACTTGTTACCATTGGCCATTTATTGTCTAGCTCCTTTGAAACCCTTTTAAACTGTACCCGGGACTAAATGTTCCATAAATAAACTCCCACACGTACACGCCCTACCTGTGTTTGTAGCCAAGGGCAAGTTATGCAAGTACAATGACTGTTGCATTTTTATGTTGTGTTGTTGATTCCAATACACCTCGGAAGACAGATATCCACATAAAACAAATTACATGTGACATAACTACTCGACTGCCGATTGAGAATACCAAGAAAGATAAAGTGTCATAAAAGTGCACAAATGCCTCAAAATTGTACTACTTTGGAGTACAATTGTTATCTATTTAGTTTGTTTAAACTAACAGCACAGGATAGTTTTTTTCGCAAAGTTATGTAGCAAATACATTTCAAAGTCACTCCGAGTTATCTCACGCATTTAGTCTTTCTCGGCATGGCTGCTGTATCTATCCCAGTGATTAGGGTATCTGGAAATAGGTAGTTACGGCTCATTAACTTTGGAAATGGTTAAACAGCCTACGCCATGACATCCAGCGTCATCCTATTTCTGACGTTTCAAATTAACCGTACAAAAGACACTGAATATATACTGATAATGAGTTTTCTGTAGTAGTTAACAGTGGAGTGGAGTTCATTCAAGGTAGGGGTTATTTGAAACAAAGTAATCTAAAGGCTTTGTTTGTTTTTTTTTGGTGTCAGGCTAATCGTCTCTTGCTTGCCTTCAGGTGACTTGTTTATAAGACTGACATTGCTAACAAAGGCGTTGTTGATGAACAACCACACATAGCTCACATAATCAAGAACCCCGTAGGCTCTGGCCATGACATCCTCCATGTGTGTTAATGCCACTGGAATGCTCTGGCATTATGCAATACAATAATATATGTGGCCACACTAGGCCACAAATTTCTTAGGAAGCTAGCTGTTTCCACAAAGCCCATGTTTATGTACCTTGAAAATAACATTGGTCAAGTGCTTCTTCAAAAATAGATATGGGACAGCGATTATTTTCAAGGATAATGGAAATGCTGCAGGGTTTGTTCACCTTGTTTCCTTAGTGATTTGCAAGTGTTCTGATCAGAAGACTGGAGTGGGCGAGAGACTTCCAACAGGTAGATACATGCTGTGATTCTCTACTGTTAAGAGGACAGTTTGTATTCGTCACTTGCCACCAAAGGAAATCCACTGCAGTGTAGCAAGCAGAGACTCCACCTGAACACAAAGACTTCGTTTCCACAGCTATCGGCAGATATCTTTGCTATCTACAGCTAAGCCATCAGCCAAAGACCCTGAAATATTCTTTGGTTGTCTTCGGTGAAGAAAGTGAAAAGGTTGCACCACCACAGTTGTGTTTTATCCTCCGCCTAGCTGTAGGCCTCCGCGAGCATGACACCCAAAGCCCTCTGCTTCATAATAACAAGCATCTGCAGTCACTTTTGACTTTTGACTGTGCAGTCACAGTTAGAGTTATGATAAATGGTTGGAAAGAATATGTGCACATTCAACTAATTTGCTTCTGGTTGGTGTTGAGTAACAAAATGTTCTGCCAGGGAAACAAAAACATAATTTTTCTTTCTACATTTCTGACCCAGCTTCAGCCCGCAATAGTCTAGTTACTCTTTCATATGCCCTGGTCATGCAGCAAGAGGATATCACTTTCTTTGACTACATGCCGGTATGCTGCTCATGGGTCAATAGGGAGGACTTTAGTTGCATGAATTTTAATAATTAAAGACTCGCTTTGGTATTACCTTTATTGCAAGGACAGTCCAATATTTACCGGAGACGCTAGTAAACAGTGAGTCCAGGGTTTTATTGCAGCAAATACATAATGTTTTGTAAAAGGTACATAATGTTACGGTACATTTTAGAAGCACCTATGATTGTGCCCATGTGTACCATTCTGCCTCAGTTGAATGAAACTCAACACAATTTGGGAGTACGTTCACTACATAGTCCCAGAAAGTGTTGAGTCTCAGTCGAGCAAAGACACATTAGAAGTGGTTTTTTTTGGCCATTTCCCAAACTGACAATTGTTCAGTGGAGCAATTGGATCCTTTCATTCACTGAAGACAGCAGGCAGAACAAAAAACAATCAAGCTTTTGTCTGAAAAGTCAACCAGACAAAGACAAGGAAACCTTAAACCCGTGTAAAGGACTGCAAAGTACTGGCACTGTGTTGTTGAAGTTCTGCTTATAGGGCAGCGGGTATCAGAGCAGAATGTCTTTACCGGTTTTCAATCAAATGAGTGGTCCATCCAGAGATCTCCATCTTTGACCTGACACCTAACACTATAGTGACCAATAAGGAGTGTGATGAAAACCATTCATAATCCAAGATGCTCTGCTGTCAAGTGCCGCCAACTTACAACAAACGTGAAATCCGTGG
>NC_079416.1:8504736-8579736 GCF_026213295.1 Gadus chalcogrammus | reverse complement strand
CGAGTATTACGCAGATACGAGCGACCCGACCACCCTGTGGTCCTCACACGTAGGGGATGTTTACTGCTGGCTGCAGTCGACCCTGTTTGGTTTGTGGTGTCAAAGGTCAAACAGGTTCTTCTGCTGATTTAAAGGAAGAGTTAAGCTAACAGGAAGTGAAACCGTAGGACGGTGCATGTACACACACACACACCACACACAAACATACACACACACACACACAGGCGCACACGCACACACGAACGCATGCACTCAAACGAACTCAAACGCTGTGTGAACAGAGTGCGTTCAAACACCTGCCCGCTTCCATGGATGCAAATGGTCACATGCCCACACGTATGTAAACACAGAGACAGAAGTGTGTTTTCATTGGCTAACCTTCTTCAGTGTTTGGTCAGCCTCTTGGTGGCCTTTTGACAGGGGTTAATGTTGTGATCCGAGGCCGACGAGCCACCAGGCCTGTCTGTCACCTCTAATTTTTATCATTTATATCTTTTGTTCAGGAAGAAAAATATGAACCGATTAAGCCTACATGGAGGTCATGTTCGTTCCTGCTCGAGTAAAGGTTTAAGACCGGGCAAGTGACAAAAGGGGGGATTATACGTATATACCTTTGAGCCGTAAGTGGGGACCAAGATAAGAGCAGGCTGCACTCAGTAAATATCGGTATCCTAAGTGCCGGGGGGCCGTCTCAGGAACATAAGGGTGACAGATTGGGTCGAACCCGGACTGTGAAGGAGCCCTCGCAGGCAGGATCCATCACAGTAAACAGGATCGGGAGGCTACTTAGGAGAGTACTTATTTCTCAACAGATTTCTCAACAGTGTGTATTTGTCACCGTTTGTTTATGGTTTGCTCATAAGCAGGGCCTACACATGCATAGCTGCAATGAGCACTGACAAGCTCGTGAATGCACACTCACTCACACACCCACCCACCCACACACACACACTCCCTCTCACGCCACACTCACAAACACAAACTCACGCAAATCGATATTCTATTTAGCAAGCTTGCATTAAGCTGTCTTCATCGAGTGGCTAATTCCTACATTTTGCGTAAACTATCAAGCTTTGGTCGAAGCTAGTTGCATAGCCTCAGTCTCCGCGTTGTATGATTCTGATATCCAGGGATGTCCACTGATTTTAGTTTGGTGCGGGGGAACTGCTACCGTTTGTGTCTGTTTTTTATTTTGATTATATTTCATTTTTTTTATATCTATTCATGGATCATAATTGGATTTAAGAGATGAGAGAGAGAGAGAGAGTGGGGGGGGGGGGGGGGGGGGAGGGGGGCGGGTCGGGTCAAGAGACAGTAAATCACAGACCACTTCAGTAGAGGCATGGTGTGCTTGATGCGCTCCCATTGGCCGAGAACGAGGATTTCACCTCCAATGGGTGGGGGGGAGAAGGACACACATAAGGCAAACAATAATGCAGACTAATGTCATGAAGAGGTCACCCCCCCCCCCCCCCTCCCTCCAGACATGGAGAAGTAGGGCGCCGTTGGTAGGGTTGTAATGTTTTTTGATTACCTTCGCCCCCCGTGGGGCATTTTAACCTTTCATTTTACTGATAATTACTGTTGTAAAGATATATTACAAGGTCAAAGAACTCACTTTTAAGACGTTAATTGGTTCGCATGGAAGTCGGACTCACACTTTATCTCTGACAGTGGTCATAAACTTAGATGTGCCCAACCAAAAACAAACCCAGTCACTGATTACAATACCACACAGACATGGTTGTTTCGGGAACCTCGAGTCACGCCTTGTTCCTACGTGTGTTCGATGGAGGTTCAAGCCAGACCTGCTGAAGCCTGGCTTGGAACTCGAAAAATTTGCCGACCCTGGCGAAAGAAAAAATAAGTTAGCAATCAACTGACATAAATTGGGACATCAGCTGATATGACATGATGTGCAAGAGCCATGAAGATGTATCCATCACAACACTTCCTTTAAACAACACGTTGGTGTTTGAGTGAATTCAGTGAAACATTAAAGAGTTGTACAAATATTCATAATAGCTATAAAATAAACAATGAATGCATTTTGAGTAGTTTACCTTCATCTGTTTTGTTATTTCAAAGAAAGATGAGTATAATCTATAAAGGTCCAGGAATCCTGTGATACTGGCTTATAAGTCCATATCTGTCACTTTATGACGTGATGGTCACATGGAGAAAATCTCCCTCTACGTTGGCTAATTGTGGTATTTTAGGTATGTTTTTCTGCAAATTAAACCATGTCCATTGCAAAACTTTCAGAAGAAGTAAATAAAGAAAACAGCAGCATGTTTCGAAGTAACATCGTTGTAGAAATCAAAGTGTTATTGCAACTGAACTGACCACTCTTGCCCGCATCAAAGAGCTCTGTTCCCGTACTGCAGGGGTATGCATGGCCAACAAATGAACTGAAACTCCATTAATATTTTAAATACTAATGATATCATATCAGTGTTATCAGTAGAGCTGTTCTAATCTCTTTTATTTTGCATTGAATTACCTGGTAGGAAACTAACAAGCTCTATGTTATTAGCTTGATAAAGCAAATTGCAGAAAAAGACATCTAGTCAATGCAAAACAATTGTTGATATGAAAAGGAAAACAATTTACCTGTGGTTGACTTTCAAAGAACAGCATTACAAATAATGTAGGCTAGCAAAACATTTGCTTGATTTGCCTGATTGGTGGTCTGTTAAACCTGATAATGGTTCATAAGGTTGATACTGTTTCCGCACAATTTAGGTCTTGATTATTTGGAAAAGTTTGGAATATTACAAGATTAACAAGTTCTAGCAGTTATGTTGTGCGTGGTCTGCACATCTGCACATGTTTCATTTAGTCACATTGTTTGGGGATACACTGGATACAGATTGATAGAAAATGACTTTTCACATACAATAATCAAGTAATCTGGGTAAGTAATAAGTGCAGGATTTTGGACCAATTACACGAGGGGTTGTGGAATTGTGGTCTAGTTTTCATATTTTCATGTGGGGATGCTTTAATAACATTTAGTTTGTTATAGTTTTTGCCATGTGTCTTCATACCATACCAACTTGTCTGTGATCTTTACTTACAATCTTTTCCTATGCAATGGGGATCCATTGCACCTTGGATTTGTTGTTACACATCAAATTGTATTGTAGTGAATGAAACGCTTGATGTTATTGTTCAGTCGCATTCATCCACCACAGAATATTTTCGAAGGACGTTATTCGGAAAATACCGGAGCAGATATTCCTCTTCACAGGAAAATAATATAAATCTGTTGCATATACACTCTGGATTGTTCTTTTGCCTCAAAGAACTGTAGACCCTAGTGAAACCAGAACATAAGGAAGGCCTACAGCCGTCTGGTATTTGCCTCAGACTCAGCACGAGTCAGCACTATTCCTACAAGAAAAAATGGTCTGAGGGCGACTATAGGGTGTCTGCCAGACTGGTAATTTCCCACAATTTCTGCAATTATGACGTTTTTCAGATCAACTTTCAATGTCAAGGCAATCTGAGTACCTTCATGTATGCACCCAAATGTGCATGCACACACTCACACACCCATGCATGCACAAAGCATGCATTGCACACACGCACGCACGCACGCACGCACGCACGCACGCACGCACGCACGCACGCACGCACGCACACACGCACACACACACACACACACACACACACACACACACACACACACACACACACACACACACACCTATCTGTTTTGAATCACAAATACTGGTAAAATAAAAAACAAGAACATACACTTCTTGGTAGAATTTTGTCTAAAACAGTTTCCTCATTCTTTGCTCCATCCGCTCCCTATAGGCCCTCACCTTGACGCGAAGGGGAGGCCTTTACACGAAAGTGGAGGGCGGATTTCAACAAACACAGACACGCATGGCTGAGGCATTGAACGTCTGAGGCCACGCAGGCAGACTCAGAGACAGGGGTGCTGAGCACAAAGCAGGCCAATAAGTGCTTAGAAGAATGGCGGAAAATGTGTTCATTTGAATGAGATTTGAATATCAACATCACAACTAACTGCTGAATCCATGCAGAAAGGGTAAAAAAGCATATATTTAAGATTTACTTATGGAGCATTTTGGTAAATAACTATAATAAAAGAGAGAAATGTTCTTATTTTAATAAAGAGGTTTTGCAGTGCACCAGGTTAGGAATCTAGGTTTCAATGATTCGTATTCATGAATAGGAGAGGAAGTTATAATGCATTAGGATTATTAGCTACAATTTAGGTGTGATGTTCAGACAGTTCCTTTATTGACAGGTCCCTTTTGGGAAACGGCAGCGTTGGTCCTCACTGGATTGTGACGAAACAGGTATTGCAGCCTCTGTAGTGAGATTTTAATCACACGAATCCTTTTGGAAGAAATGTCTTCAAGGAAGAAGAAAGTATCACTTTCTATATCATGTTCCTCAAATTTCTTTCAGTTCTCCACACCCTGTTTAGGCCTACTCATAGTACCAGAAAGCCCTTCTTCACTATCTTGAATCACGGTTGCAGTCATCGCCGAATGCTTTCCCAGATGGTCATCATCATGGTCATCATTTCATGTGAAGTAGGGCTTTTCTTAACATGCAGGTATCCGGGGTCATTGTACAACTAAAGGTTAACATGGTTTCATTCAGTATTCACCAGTGGTTTAAAAAATAAAAGGACATAAAGTATGTGTGACATTATTTAATAAACATTCTAATGTATTATTACATGATATTAAAGATAAATGTCGCGTTGTTTTGGTGTATTTTCTTTTTCTCCTTGCGATAACTACTTAGTTTAGTGTAACAAGTACACCCTCTAGTGTTAAGTAAACCGAGTAACTGCTCATAGAAGCTTCACAGAGGTGTCGCAGCAGGACAAACATATGTGCTACGCATTCTAATGAGGGTCTGCCGCTTTTACGAATGACAGTGCAACACATGAGGGCATTAAACCGACCAATAACAAGTCAGGAGTGGCGCTTGACCTTAATTAGGTCAAACTAATGCTCCTCCTGAGACGCATCAATTAAACCGAACTGATATTAACTCGCGCTGCTTTAGCGTATGTATTATGTAACCCATCTACGCGCCTAAACCAATGGTTCCCCTATGCAAAAATGCAGATTTTCTACGCCTCTAACGCGCGTAACGCTTTCAGTGTGGCCGTACATTTATACTAGTAGGAGAGACCGGGGATAGTTGTAACGCCACCATTTCCACCAATCAGGGATTAGATATGAGCCATGTGACAGTTTCAGTCTAGTAACTTTTTTTTATTTTAATGTTTGTTTTCTAGTACTTTTACCGTTGTAGATAAAGTTGTATGAGTTATATCAGGTCAAATTATAGTTTCTCTAGTAAAGAATGGTGTATCTCTCCCTTAATAATGTCAAAGCACCATGCCAATACAGCTAGTTTAGTAATGGATGACAGGGCGGGGTAGGTTGTAAAACGCATGATTTGAAAGTGTGACCACCATCCCCTTGCATACAAAGTTGTTACCAGAGAAGATGTTGAAGATGTCGCCCTGTTCTTAAAAAACAACAACTGTTTACAAAGTATAAACGTTATGCTTTTTTTTTGTTCATAACATTAAAATGATCTTTATTATTATCTATAGGTGCGTTTCCATCCCCCTAATTTAATGCGAACTTTGAAGTATCGAATCAGTAAACGGTGATGGAAACAATGATCAAAATCCTCTAATTCGCAAAAAAGTTTATCCGCTCACTTGAGGTGGTTTTTGAGAAATGCGAAACAGAGTAAATTCGCAAAATGGGAGATGGAAACACATTTTGCGAATCAACTGTGACGTAGCGAACTTTGAACACACAGGACTTTCCGATTTCCGCATAACGACCGGCCATAGCAACCATGATAGCAACCCTGCCGACATCAACGTGTAACGTCATCACCCTATTCCGCTCCAACCACTTGATGGAAACGCACCTAATAGGGCTTGGGTGTCATGACGTAATTACTCTGCGTGGCCGCCATGTTGATGGCCTCCTTTACCGCTACCTGCCGCCCGAACTTCATATGGATCCAAATGATCCATAATGCTGATTTTGTCACCATACCGGTCCCTGGCATCTCTATTTAATGTGTCCCGGTAAATTCCAGATCCTTTTCGGGATTTTAACATATTTTTTCTAGCTATTCTTTCTCAACTCTACTGCTACTTCTCTTCGTTCAACAACGTTATGTCAGAGTTATGTTAACGTTCGCGTAGCCATCAACATGGCCGCCACGTCCCACAATGCAACGCGGATCCCGCGCCCTATTCAAATTACTTTTTTGCGAACTTTCTAAAGATTCGCATCACCTTTTAGATGGAAACGCAGCTTATGTGAAGAATGGTTATAGGATTCTATTTTTCCTGTATGCATACAGTAACTGAATGTAGCCTACCATTTTTCATGTATAGGCATACAGATGTGTGTGGCATCCAGCCTGCCTTTGCCAATGTAACACACACATGCACACACACGCGCACACATTCACAGACAGGATGCATATGTCTTCATTCACAATACAGTTTAAGAATATTTTGTTTGGTGAATCTATTTTCAAACCCTGTTGTTTATACTTATCATTAAATCGGCATATCAAATGGAGTCCCATTGTTTTTTTGCATTTTGTCTACCTGTTAACCTACCTCAGTAGGTGTTACAACCTACCCAGGTGGTGGGGTAGGTTGTAACAAAGGTATACATTGTATTTGTCATAATCTCACAAATTCTGTGATATAGTGAGGAGATTTTAATGGTTGCCACTTGTAGTTGACAAATGTGGGTACTTTGCCTAAAAGGTCCAGAACTGTAGCTTTAAACGAAAATGTAGTTTTAGGTGCTGAAGAAAAATGTGTTACAACCATACCCGGTCTCCCCTACTACTACTGCACTGATATTTACTTTACTCCTACCACAATATGATATCCGCAATAGAATCAGAATGAAAAAGTTGGTTGTAATTATTTTATTAATATACATAAATTATAAACAGTTTCCAAAGTAACTCTCTTTGTTCAACACAGAGTCACACTCCACCCATTTTGCCCAAGCACTTTCATACAGAGTTATATTGGTTTTCTTAAAAGCAATATTCTCCTCTAGTTTCTCAAGACTTACATATACGTACACAGTGAGCGTATTTGAACTTCTGAATAGATACATGAATCTACCTACGTATATGAAACGTATAGTCACCTAACAGTTATATTTTATATAATATTTTTGGTTTCTTTGTTGAAGTCAACCTAGTTATTATGATGGTTTGATGCTCAACTTTTGGATCACTGTGTTTGAAGACATAGCAGATGGGCCAACGTATATCAACACATGCTATACAACACACTTGTCATTTGACATTAGTAGAAATAAAATAAAATAGTCATCTAAATATTACATTAGTCTTGTTTTTAAATAAACAAAAATGTTCAATGCAACAACAAATATGGCGCAATCACAAGGTAACACAAAACGCTCTCCCAATAGAATAATCAGCATTTGTTTTGTTCAATAATTTTAAGGTTGTTTAATTGTTTTGGGTTAATCTAACCAAAAACAATTGAAACCTTACAATAATCATCGAGTTATTTTCTTCCTCATTTGTAAAATGTACAGATTATCTTAAATTGCAACCAACCCACTGGGGCTACCTTTGCTAAGAATGAATGCACAACAATGTATGCACGGTGTCCACGATTGTAAAACACTTTGGATTAAAGTGTCCCCAATCTACAAAATGGCATGTAATTATCTTTATTTATATTTGAAATGAAACGCCTTACTGATGTTGTGACTGAGACGTGAACTTGCCGATGTTATTCTTAATATAAATAAATACAATTGGCAGTTCTGTATAAGGCTGTGGTCGGCAGGTTCTGCAAAGACTTTTATTTTCCACAAACCACTAACCCACCGAACAGCGTGGAGGGAAATAAACATGTTGAGCTAATGTTGTTTGCCACAGATAATCTCAATCTCAGGCCATTGTTTGCCAGGTAGATAACGATAGGCTACACACCAGAATAAAAAACGCAGGTCTTAAAATGAGGCAGGCATTGAATTCATCTTGTTGCAACGGCATCCACCCTGGGCCAATGAAAATGACTCAACATATAATTGGTCGACACTATTTGTGCCGGAAATAAGTGAGTGATCATTTTTGGGCACCATGTTTGTCTCGATTTATAGTTGTACTAGTAATTATAACATCAACATGAATTGATTGGCGTCTGAGACTTACATTTTAAATGTTTCAGATAGTTTTTATTGAAATTGATATGATATTTTAAAAGAAGTTAAGCAAATGGGCGAAATCCGGCTAATTTTTCTGAAAATCCTCAATATCTGGGGTTAATGTGTTTAGTTTCCTCCAATCATGTCATTGTTCAACCGCCCACTCCCCCCCCCGCCCCTCCTGCTCTACAAGCTCCTTCTATGCCTGCTTGTCTAGATCTACAGCTCTATAGATCCGTCAGCGCTTCTTCAGATCTTTAGACCAGCGCATTCTGCTACTCCAGCAAAACAACGGAACCAAAAAAAAAAAAGAAATCATATCACCAGAAGAGAGCTCAGTCCAATCAAGGGGGGGTCACACTTCAGTCATCTAACTTCTGCATCTTCACAGGCTCCGCCTCCTCCTGCTCCACCTGCGTGTCGGGGTTCTCGTTGTCGGGGGGGTCCGTCTCCTCCACGCCGCTGCGTCGGCGCCACCAGCCGTTGAGGAAGCCGTGGAGCCGCTCAAGGATGTCGATGGTGTGGTTGATGACCAGCGCCAGCCAGGCCAGGCCGAAGAAGATCCAGGAGGCCATGATGAAGCTGTACCACTCGGGGTACGCCTGCTCCGGGTTACTGTCTGCCATTAGAACATTAGAGGGTGCTACGTGTTAGCGCTCCACTGGCCATGTCCTTAAGGAGTCGCTGGGTGTTGAGGGGGGGGGGGGGGGAGGGGGGGGAGGTAGTAAAGCTAACCTAGACCTGGTACCTGCTCCTTAACCTAGTACCCGCTCCTTAACCTGGTACCTGCTACTTAACCTAGTACCTGCTCCTTAACACAGTATCTGCTCCTTAACACAGTATCTGCTCCTTAACACAATACCAGCTCTTTAACTTGTACCTGCTCCATTATGCCCAGATTAAGGAATCACTCTAATTTACTTTGTGTAAATTCTTAATGACCTCTTGGTAATTTGCCCAAATATATTGTGTACCCAAATGTATTTGTTGTAAATTAAACCAGCAGCCACTGGTCTATCAGTCTCTATCTGCACTGACCTGTGTTGGATTGGTTTCCATATCATTTGCTTAGGGTTTGCACAACACAACAGAGCTGAATGGCATTTGGTATGTGACATTCAAATCATCATTCAGATCTACTTCCATGCAAAGAAATTGGCGCCTCCGGTGGGCAGTGGAAAGATATTAGATCGGGCCCTTCAACTTGTGCAGTGAATCTGTTGTCAGCTATAGGCTTAAAGGAAAACCAAACCACAACACCACATTGGTGTGCATTAGACGACTACATCACTAGTCTTCTAATTGGCTGATGGTTACCGGTACCTGCTGATTAAGCATACGGGAGGCGGCAAACCCCACAATTATGAAAAAGATTGAACAAATTATTCCAAAGACAGGATGAGGGGGTTCGGTTCTCCTTTAAGGACAAATATAAATGTGTGTTATTTGTGGATAGGCCAAGGGTTGTCCATCTGATTCTAGAGATGACATCACCAGGGGGTGGGGCCAGTATGCCAGGACGGCCTGCCGCTGTACCTGCGACATAGTCCCCGAACCCGATGGTGCTGAGGGTGATGAAGCAGTAGTAGATGGCCTGGGAGTAGCTCCAGCCCTCGTGGCCCTTGAACACGACCATGGGCACCACGAAGAACAGCACCACCCCGCACAGGTAGGACACCAGGTGGACCAAGAAGCGAGAACACCTCTGGAAGCAGTCGGAGACGGGGGGAAGAGGGGGTCGGACCACGGGGAGGTTAAACCAGGAGAGGTGGTTAAGGGGGTTCTCACCGACAGGACAACAGACAGCCACTTCCCCATCAATCATGTAATTGGGTTAGTGTATTGATGTGCTCTCTATGCAAATACAAACAGTATCATACATATGTCTTAACCCTACGTGTGTGTGTGTGTGTGTGTGTGTGTGTGTGTGTGTGTGTGTGTGTGTGTGTGTGTGTGTGTGTGTGTGTGTGTGTGTGTGTGTGTGTATGTTTGTGTGTGTGTGTGTGTGTGTGTGTGCATATGCATGTGCACATGCTTGTGGGCGTGTGTGTTCGTGTGCATATGTATGTGCACATGCTTGTGGGCGTGTGTGTGTGTGTGTGCGTGCGTGTGTGTGTGCGTGTGTGCGTGTGTGCGTAGCATCCTAACCGGATGCGTGGTCTTTCCCTGCAGGAAGTCACAGATGTTCCTCTCTATGGTCAGCATGTATTTGCCCACCCTGTTGAGGACCACAATGTTTAGGGGGATCCCGAACAGAGCGAAGAAAACACAGAAGATCTGACCGACGGTCGTTTTGGGGCTGATGTTGCCGTAGCCTGGAGATGACAAAATAAATCAGGGTTTACTATAATCCAAATTGCATCATATCTCAACAGTAGTGTCTCATTAACAAAAACATGATGACCCAGTTACTCTTATACCTTCATGGACCTTTTATTTTATGTATGATGTTCATTTTCGCCTGAAGTGAAAGCCTCAAAGTAGGAGCATGCAGTGGTAAAAGGCTTATCAATACAACTAACAAGACATCCGTCTTGTTAGACATGGTTTCTCTTGATGAGATGATGCAAATGCGGGCTAATTGTGAACTGTGCCATGTGATATGTTAGGGAAATAAATATGAGCCAGTAAAAGCCCACCACGTTAGCATTGTGTCTGTGTGTCTGTGCGTGCGCGCATGTGTGTGTGTGTGTGTGTGTGTGTGTGTGCGATACAATGTAGAGAAAAAAATAAAGATCATCTGACCTATAGTAGTAACAACTGTGGCAGCAAAGACCGCTGAGCTGGTGAATTTCCAAAAGCCGTCAGAGGTCTGGTTGCCTTTAATACTCAGGCCAGCCTTAGAAGCATCTTGTAGTACCTGGAATATAAACACGTACAAACTCTATTAAAATACAGTTTAGAAAGGACTCACTAATCGAATAGTATTTATTACTTTTTGAGCACTGCTATGCCTGTTAGCGTGATAGTGGCTAGTGGTTGGTGGTTTGGTTGCATTCATCAGTTAAGTCAATTGTTTTCCGCCCTTTGAGATCTCTTGGCCATTTCTGATGGTATATAGAAATAGTGAGAATAGTGATTAACTAAAACTACATGCCTGTCAGTGCTTTTCTCGAACAACATTTCGTTGTTATTCTGTAACAATGACAAATAAAAACTGAACTGAACTGTGAGATTTCTAATTAATGGCATGTAGAATGAACTGAAATCAAGCGGAACGGAATTGGCAGAAATATAATATAATATCCATAAGAAGGTGTTAATTAGTGTGTAATCGCCTGAAGATCAGAATTATGTATTTGTTCCCATAATATCGACATATGGAGGTGGTCCTCGTCCACAGAGCCCACCATGTTGTGCATCTGCAACCTCAACAAACGTTCACACCTTTAATATCTTAATTCCTGTACCCTGGATTAATATAATGTTCATCACTTGTTGATTAACAACATCTCCTTATAGTCATTCTTGAAATATCTATATATTTCAGGAATTAAATATCTTTATCTATGTATAAAAAACAGAGGTAAATAATAACTAGACTTCGCTTTGGTCTCGTATGTATGCAAAATTCTAAGACTTTCTGAAACGAGCATCAACTTGGTCACAAGCAGCAGTGTTCCGAACTATAATTTACTCAGTCACACACAATAAAAGCTTGGTTAAGTCACGAGATGACCCTGATATGATAGGTTCATCTGGACACAAGTGGGGAGTGGAATCACAGCCATCAGGACGAGACACACCTTTAGAGGGCAGGTGCTGAAACTATCCGTGATATAAAAGTGTTGGGTCCATCCTGAATGTGGCATGCACCTCAGAAATACTGACAGTGGACGGTTGAGGACAAAATGTACCCTGGTTATGCAAGACTTTTTGGTCAGCTGCATATGACACAAGTTGCAGAACTGAAAATAAACATATCTTTTATTTTATTCCAACGATTTTGAAATCAACACGTTTAAATGTTAAAACATCTAACAATATTTACAGGCTTATTTTGTAAATAAGCCTGTAACTGATTATACGTCTTAACTGATTATCAGGCATTCAGGCTCATAACAACAAAACCAAGTTTAATAATTAAATATATAGACATATATCTTGTAATGGTGCATTCTGCATAATTAAGTTGCGTCACCTGAAACAGACTTTGCAGTAATGTTATATAATATTCATAAGTATGTGTTAGTTAGTGTTAAGTACCATGAAATTAAGAATCGTGTTTTCATTGTAATAAACCCTTTGTATCTACATAGAGGGTTCTTTTAAATTAGTCCATTGTTGCTATTTTACTTGTTAGCTATGACGTTTTACACAGTAAATAACTAAATGTAAATCTAGCATGGAACTTTATCCCTTGAACCTTGGCTTCTGGATGCGGTAGTAGACGTCGATGTCATCATTTTGGAAGTACCTATTGGATTCAAGGAAGGTGGGCGGGGTCAGGGTTTAATTGGTTGCAATCTGTAACCCCCTACCGCTAGATAACAATTAATCCTACACCATTCACCTTGATGCCTAAGTTTAGAATATAGGGTTTTGAGAGAATGGGACTTTTTAGTTTTAATGGCAGAACTATGTTTGATCAAGATCCCGTCCGGGATGGATCCGACTGGTCCATTTACTCAGGCTTCCAAGCAGCCTACTTTACATGTCGTAAATGTCCATCTAGTAGCCTTGTCATGTTTGAAGAAACACAGCGAGACAACAAAATAAACATACAAAAACCACCATGTCTTTTAATCATCGTGATGTTCCAAAGGCTACAACCAGCACCTTTAATTATTAAAATACATGATTAAATTAATAGAATTTGTTTATCCAAACTTAATATATTGAACTAATTAATGTTAACTGTTGTGTTGGCAGCAACCATCATCAGAAACAGTTTCAGTACACCTTTCCTGGACCTTAACTTTAAAATGTCCCCTCCGCCCCTCCCTAGTCCTTGACCCACCACTGCAGGTTGTTTACCCTCAAGTGGTCCAGAGTTTGAGGCAGTTTAAGTAACACACAAAGGACCACGTCGATGTACACCGTGCAATTCTACAACCAGTAGACTACCGACATGCGCACCAAATCACAGGGTTCCTCAGTCGAGGGGCGACTCACCGCAATCACCGCGTCCATGCCGTCCGAGTTCAGACACTGGTACGTCTTGAGCACCTGCTGTTTCCGTGCCAATATAGCGCTGATGTCCTCCCTGCCAAGATTCCCCTCTAGCTTCCAGAAGACCACCCCGCCCGTTAACACGTACGCCCCGTACACGGCCCCCAGCAGCAGGATGGAGGGCACCCGGGCCAGGGCGAAGATCTCCACCAGCCCCATTGTCGACGCCGTTGAAGAGGCTTGGGAAAGAAGGGTGACAAAACTGGGACTCTCTTGGTTCCAACCCTGGGTCAAAGGTTCTGGGCACCGGTGGCAGAGATGAGCGTCCAGGGAGTGACCAGGCCCCGGCGTCTTCTTCTTTGCAAGGCGCCACAGGCAAATTAATTTCCTCTCGCACTCCTCCTGGCTATCATGCAAATATCCCCAGGCAAAATAAAAACACAGCACAACAGAGAGAAGCAGCGCACCGGTCAGCCGCGGTCAAATCCTCAGACCACACTCAGCAAGATCACAATCACCGGAACACACTGACTGCAGTCTTGTTACTGGTCAGGGTTTTGAGTTCCAGTTAATGTGCTTCGGGCATTAATGCAGGACCCTCTTGATTGTCACGGGCCATTTTGAGGTCTGTGATTCCTAAGTTATGATGAGTTCTGAAAGCAAGAGTGTGCTTATTGTATGTGACGCAGAACAGGAGAATAGCAATATTACATATGAGTGATAGACGCACATAGCCAGCAGAAAACCACCTTTTCCTAAAAGGTCAATTCAAATGTTATGTTGGATAAATTAAACTGTGAATCATAATCTCAAGGGTTTTAGTTTCAGACAAGCGGACGGTATGGCCACAGGGTGCCTCACTGAGTAGTAATGTGGTGCGTGGTGGCCAGCTGTGTGAAACGAGAGTGATGGTCATTGATTGAAACCACCTTTACACCAGAGAGGATATGCATGCTCTCAGGTCCCACTGCCCCCATCATCTTATATTAATGTGTTTGCTTTAGATAGCTCTTCATGCTCAATTTCAATGGAGTTTTGCCAATCGGTACACAAACAGAGATGTGGAAATACAGACGCGCACACTCACACACACACACACACACCAAAATGTATCTAGTGAGGGTACACGATGACAATAACAATTCCTTATTAAGGCCCAGAATGCTCACTTGTGGCAGGAGAATTTAACTCATTGGTAAAATCAACACTCGCAAAATAGTCAAATGGAACGCTAGATTGTTCTTGTGCTGTATACACCCAAACTGTACAGAGAAACCACACAGCAGGTACAATGGATAAAATGTTGGTTACAATCTGTTCGTTCTCTTCTTCATGTCACCCCCCGCCCCCCTCCTTCCCCCCCCCTCCTTCCCCCCTTCCCTCCCAGTTTATGTGTTTCAGTCATTCTCCATCCCGGTGAGACAGTCGTCGTGTAAAACCTAAATCAGATCTTGGGCTCTTAGGCCCTCTGGCCCAGCTCCTCCTCCAGTTTGCCGGAGGACCCGTCCTCCACCCCCCCCGGCGGTCTCCTGAGGCCCGGGCGCGTCAGCACGATGGCGCTCTCCATCAGCTTGGCGCCGATGCTGAGGACCAGGGCCAGCCACGCCAGGGCAAAGATGATCCACACCCCGGCCAGGCTCCGGTACACGGTGATGTAGTGCTTGTCCGGATCCGTCCCTGAAAAGGCACTTTTTGTTAGTATTCAATATCACTGAGGTGAACTTTTAATTGAGGGCTTTGAGGGCTGCAATTCGTCAGCCTCATAGCATAATTGCCTCAGTCATATTTTAAGGTTCATCTTGTATTTACAGTCAGAAATGACTGAGGCAGATAGTGATTATGGAATGTTAAAAGCACTCTGATTGGCTTAGGATACAGCCAATGAGACACAGTGAACCAGCAGCGATAGGAGGGCAGAGTTAGGTTAGATAGAACGATTTAGCCACAACATAAGGCAATTATGCTATGAGACTAACGCACACCACATGTTCCTATTATCGTCCGCCATACTGTAAGGCATGAAGAGGGCATACTGCGCCTTTGCGGAAAAAATGTGAGCAAACAATGTGCTCTTCACTCACCCACGACGTAATCACCGAAGCCGATGGTGCTGAGGGTGATGAAGGCGTAGTAGAAGCCCTCGCCATAAGACCAGTCCTCCACGTAACTGAACAACAGCGGAGGGATGACCAGAAACAGCAGGCTGCCCGACGCCACGAACAGACCCACGGCTAGGACCTCCACCACCTGCTACAGGGGGGGTTACCGGTAGAAACCAGAGGGGGGGAGGACCTCCAGGTGTCACAGGCAGGTGACCTCATGAAGATGAATCGTTTCAAACCTCACGAAACCTCATGAGCTTATAAAAGGCAGGTTCAGTAGCTATGGGCCTGTTATGTAACAGTGCTGCTACTCTTACCAACCAGTGTACCAGGGCACTCTTACAAAAAAGGAGCAGGCACATAGGAACTGTTATGTGCAACAGATGTGCTCTTCCAAACATGACACGGCTGTAAAAAGGGTCTAATGGGATAGTCATACTAACTAGATGGCCTTCTTCTTGAGCTTTTCTCCTTCCTTATCTACAGGGTTGCTTTAGTAAGTGTTTACTTTGCATAAGGGCGTGTTGTGTGAAGTCAATTTCAACATGAACCTGTGAAGCTCCAATGGCCCTTTGCCACTTGGAGCCCCATGGCATAGCAGCAGATGGGAGGGCGAGGGCTCAGTACCTTATGGGGAACCAGAGAGAGCATGCCTCTCTCCAGCCGTCCCAGGTGGATGGTGAGGCACTTTCCCAGCTGGTTGAGGAACACCAGGTTGAGGGGTATCCCACACAAGGCGTAGAAAACACAGAACACCTGGCCGGACACAGTGCTCGGGGACAAATTACCATAGCCTGGGAAACGGGAGGCGCTACGGCATTAGCATTAGCATACTAGCTTACTACATCAAAACCAATGGTCGATTGAAACATGACAAAGAACTATGTCCCAAACTGTTGTGTCTACCTTGTTGTTTTAATATCAAGTAATTAAATTTCATTTTAACTAATTACATTTCTTATTTATACATCATGACATCTTAATCTATAAATACAAAAAGGGAATATAGCACAAATTTATAGATAGAGTAACACACCTATAGTTGTGACCACTGTGCCAGCAAAAAAGAAGGAACTGCTGAAATCCCAGTTACTGGGGTTGGTTGAGTTGCCAGATGGATTCACACCCTTTTCCCATGCATCCAAAATGACCTACAAAAAAGAATACAAAAATCGAAGCCTTCTCTTCAAGACATTTACTTACTGATTTAGTGGTTTATATTTCCTGAAAAAATTAACGGCCAACTACCTTTAACGGTCCAGTTCGATCGGAGGCCACTTCAAATCAATAATCATTGATCAAACTTTTGCCGCATCATTTGTTGCAATATACTCAACAGTATTGAATTGATCGTTCATGTTCCCTTTATCTCGCTAATGAGAAACAAACATAAGCCGAAGTTTCCATGTAGTCGTAGCCAAGTGCCCTAAGGTACTCATAACCATCCAATGATTATCATCCCAAGCACACTACTGTTCTATGTGAATGCTAACGTTTATTATTTACATATTAGTTATTATAAATTATGTTACATATTGTTTTAACACTCTAATGAGGCTACATATTCACGTCAAGAATTGATAACCAACAAAACCGAATAATAGCAGATTGTATGCTTTAATTGTGAACTTGTAAGCGGATTTTAAACTTGTAATTTCTCTAAAAATCCTATATTCACCAAAAAAACACAAACGGGATCACAACCTGCACAAACTTCTCCAGTGCTGGGCCGTCCAGGCAGGTGTAGTTGGCCAGGAAGTTGAGCTTCTCCAGCTGGAAGTGGTTGCGGTTGTTGCTCTCCGCCTCGCGCTCCAGGATCTGGAAGATGGTGGCACCGACCAGCAGGTAGGAGAAGTGCACAAGAACCAGCAGCCCTGTCCAGCTCACCTTACCCCCAGCCTCCTGGAACCTCGCCATGGACGCCACCTCCCTACCCGCCCACCGCCCCCCCGCTCGTCTTCACCGAGGCGACCGTACGATATCTGCTCCAAAGATTGGTTCTGGATGAGACGCGGTCATGGAGGTCACAAAGTCCTGGTCGAAGGCGTGCGGTCCTCCATAGTGCTGTCCATGCAGGGGTCTGCCATGACGCTAGATCAAGTCTTTCAAAGTGCGGGGACAATGACTGGACAGACCCATACATGTATTGACGAGTTGATTGATTTCAGTTTTTCGAGGAAATAAGTTAAACGTCGGTGTGATCCTAACTGGAGAGTGCTCCGAGTGTCCTCCCTACCGTGATTGGCCAAAGAGGAAAGTTGCAGGGGTTTGGTCATTGATTAACGGGTTGCTTTGGCAACGATGGAGCAGGCGTTCCATCCCCATCAGGGTGACATCCCCTTACAAATGAACCCCCTGCCCCCTACACACCCACACACCCACCTCCCCGCCTGTAAACAGAGACAAGGGAACAGTGGTAGCTTCCAGGCCGCAGAACATAAGTTAATGTTTACCCTGATGCTTGTGGTGGCTGAGGCATGCATGATTGCGGAATGCCCATTATGTGTGCGCTTGCGCGTGCGTGTGTGCGTGCCTGTGTGTGTGTGTGTGTTTGAGTGACAAGAGACTCAGATTGTCACTCACATGTGACAGGTTGGTAAACTGACAATGCCCCAACAAGTGGCTGAGGGGCCAACTCAAAAAGTAAAAGAATAAGATTAAACTTTACTTTAGTGTCCTGTTAACAGTGTTAACACGCTGTGCTGTGTAATAAGCAATTTGATTTAAAAATGCAAGCACTATTATAAGGTGATATCATTTATATACAATTTGCATCATCAAATATCTATAATAAATTTATTATTACTATCTATAAAACTATTACTAACTAGTCAGGTAGGCAACCTATGTTATTAATGGAGGCAAATGTGACCACCGTCCTAAGAAGCAGGCTACAGTATATCTTCCACTGAGGAAACTCCTCAGCCTCATGCAAATCTCCCAGCTCTTGTGATCTCTCAAGCAAATGGATGCAGACGCATGCAAACAGGGTTGCTTTGGCCTTCCACATTTCGTCAGGACATCATTACTCTTGTCGTTTGTGATGCAGTGATGGCTCTGTATCGCAACACACAACACAATTTGAGAGCGAGAGGGTGTTTATAGCATTAACGGCGTCAGTCGATTTTAATTGCATGTCTGGAAACATTGCTTCGTTAAAATGCTGCAGAATTTAAGAGATATATGGCTTTTTTATCTAGGAATGTAGCTACTCTTTTGGTATCAATCTGCAAAGATATGATCATTTGCTGTTTGGCATTCTGTTCTAGTGAAGTTGATTTGAACATTACATTCCCTTTCCTTCCTCACATAAGCCCTGTGTTTTGAGGTGTCAATTCCTCTGGGCACACCCTCATGGGTCAGGTGCATTGAAAGTCGCTTACGGAAGTGAATTCATTGTAGATAAATCGACTGTATCGCCGAGACCCAAATGCTGCCTTGTATATCTGCATGGGATTTAGGTCTGAAGGACCTTAAAGCCAGCAACATGACACCAGTTGGTTTACTCTTTCCATTGACCTTGACTGCAAGATACAGTACATTAAACTGACACTTGAACCCATCTTGACGACATAGGATGCCATTCATGCGGTAGGCAGGACAGGCGAGATTACACGGTATTCTTCATGTTCTTTTCCAAAGCGATATTGAGGAATGCACAGCTGGGGGCAAGGGCTACAGGACTGCAGTACTTTAACACGTAACTAACTGGTACAAGTTTAAAAATAAAATTGAGGAATCTTTCTTTTTCTTTTTGCCGAATACAAAAGAAAAAGAAATGGGATCTTTCTGTTAGTCATAAAAAATTAAAAAACAACCATAGAACGAAAGATTCAATCATTGATATGATGTTGAGGCATGATTGTCATCGCTGCGTTTAACATCCACTCCTAACTATTCACACTACGCAAATGTACACATGACACCCAAACACAAATATTACATCTGAAATAAATCCATCAACATATGTTCCAACTCCCCGCCGCACGGTTCTAAAGGGGCATATTTCCCGGAGCCGTCAAAGCCGATCTAGCCCTTGTTTGACGAGGGCATGTCTCCTAGCAACCGGTGGAGGCGCTTTCACAGGAAGCTCCTCTTACCCCTTAAGACAACATTTGTACAGATGAAAGCCAAGCGGTGCGTGTTGGTGATTTATACTGCCCATCGCCTCACGGCTGGCCGCGTGCTCCCAGGTACCTGCTATATGTGGGCCGTATGTGTGTGCTATATGGATGTGCTTTGTGCCGCCGGCCAAAGTGCCTCAAAGACCCTCCTTCCTTCCCTTGGCACTTCTCTGTTTGAACACTCAGTCTGTCGGCTCCTCCGAGCGGCCTCTTTTCACGGTTGTCCCTCATTTTTTCCTGACGCATTGAAGCTTGAGGCCCTGCAGACACCTTTGTTGGCTGAACTTTATATTTAAGTCCCGGGTGTTGTGATGTCACTGTTGGGGAGTATCTGGAGAGAAGCAAGCAAACAGAACAGACATGAGTTATTCCTGTTATTCGTCATCTTTTGTCGTAACCTTTCGGGCCATCGTTTGAAGTAATTTCTCGTCCTTATCGGCATTGTGTATAAAGGTTCTCTGTCATGTTGTGGATGACAGAGAACTTAAGAGATGAGAGGGGCTTGTGCCACACACACATACAGACACACACACACACACACACACACACACACACACACACACACACACACAACAAAGGACGAGGGGCTTTCTTCTGCACTTCACAGACCCTTCATTCAGCAGAGAGAGAGAGAGAGAGACACACACACACAGAGAGAAAGAGCGAGAGACAGAGACAAACAGAGAGAGAGAAAAAAAGAGAGAAAGAGTTGAGAAAAGAGAGACTCAGGAGAGAGAGAGAGAGAGAGAGAGAGAATAACTGAGGAGAGAGAGGGAGAGAGAGAGAGAGAGAGAGAGAGAGAGAGAGAGAATAACTGAGGAGAGAGAGAGAGAGAGAGAGAGAGAGAGAATAACTGAGGAGAGAGAGAGAGAGAGAGAGAGAGAGAGAGAGAGAGAGAGAGAGAGAGAGAGAGAGAGAGAGAGAGAGCTGAGAAAAGAGAGCCAGAGAGCCAGACAGAGAATTGAGAGTTGATTTAAATGTTGCACATAGTTGTTGAGACAGACATTCTGGAGGCAGTAAAAGCGGAAAGTACTTTGGATACAAATGGACGGAATCTAATCTGCATAGAGCCCTGAATAGATATAGCCATACAGGTTCTTAATGCACGGGATTCCCCCAACGTTATGCACGGGATTCCCACCAAACCAATTTGTTGGTTTGGATTTGGCCCAGGAAACACAAAGTAATTATAATTTTCCAAAATGTGCAGGTCAGTAATACAGAATCTTTGTCTTTTCAGTCTTCAAAGTGAAAAATGATCAAATGATGCAGAGATGGCATCTTATTCTGGAAACAACTGCTCAGTTCTTCCCTAGCTTCTTGACAGCTTACCTGCAATACATGTCAAACCACAAGGAGGCAGTATTAAGTAAAGAATAATCACTGAGTAACCTCTGTGATAGTCTCTCTCTCTCTCTCTCTCTCTCTCTCTCTCTCTCTCTCTCTCTCTCTCTCTCTCTCTCTCTCTCTCTCTCTCTCTCTCTCTCTCTCTCTCTCTCTCTCTCTCTCTCTCTCTCTCTCTCTCTCTCTCTCTCTCTCTCTCTCTCTCTCTCTCTCTCTCTCTCTCTCTCTCTCGTGTGTGTTCACCTCTCCTCTGAAGCAGGTTTTGTCTGGCCCTGACGAAGGCCAGGATGTCATCGTCGATGCGGCTGTCCCCAGTCAGCGGAATAGAATAGTCCGCCGGCTTAATGCTGGAGAGGTCCCTGAAGGGTAAAAAAAAATGCATACACACACGAAAATACACAACACACACACACACACACACACACACACACACACACACACACACACACACACACACACACACACACACACACACACACACACACACACACACTCTGTGACGGTTTTCTTGTGCGGACACGCATGCACAGAAACCCATTCTTGGCATCTATCAGATAATAAGGATACATCTTTTATATGGCTGTTAGTCACAGCAGGCCGTCAGTCTATAAACTGCAACGTAGATTATGTTCACTTTTACCCAGATTCGAAAATAGCCCATCGAACAAATCCCAATAAGATCATGACATAAATCCACATCTCTGTTGAGGGAAAAAATACATGGTTGGGGGTTTTGGAATGTACCGTAAACTGTCAAATAAAGCTTCAAAGATACCAAGAAATGTCCCCCATGCTGGACCATAAACTGAGCTCGAAAAAGCGGGCCCAAGGGTTTTTGGTGACGTCCCGCACAGAGGTAATAGTTCACTTCAACATGGTTTAGTGTTTGGAACGCATCCCTGACACTGCTGCTGGGGCGGCCGCAGGGGAGCAGGGAGACAGAACCAGCAGCCTGGTGCACCACGAATGCTGCAGCACCAGCGTCACAGCTTTTGCAGATCGAAGAATTTTGGCCAAGTTCGTAGCTGTGTTAAAGCAATGACCCCCATCTCCTGTTGGCAGACATATGTGCCGCCCCTAACAACAACAACCGGTGGCCGCTTGGTGTTGTCTACCTCAGTTGTGGGGTAAGCTCCAGAACTGACCCTCCCCTCTGGTGACTCGAGGCAGGCCGATCCTCAGAGGGACTCTGCATCGTTTGAATCTTTGGCACGAAGCTCCTGAAATATAAAAAATACATTGATGCATATTTGACTTGACGAATGTGGTGGCAGGTAGTGGAGATTTGATGGTAGGAATTTCAGGTGGGTGTTTTTCTACCTGAGGTCTGTCGCTGAGGGTACATGGGAGTAGGGCTCCTGTTGTTTGTGTGCAGGGAAGTAGCTTAGGCTATGGCCCCTGCAAAACAAGAAAGCATGGAGTATCTAATAATGAGTGTCACAAAATCTACTATTTTATATAGCAATCTAGACTCAGGAAGCGGAGCAATTCAGGGCAATGTACTGCAACGAATGCATCTGTATTGACCGCTATGGGCCTCGTTTGTGTCTAGTGTGTTACATTGCATCAAGTTCAGATCCAGCAGCAAGTGATGATGTCTCTTCTACCACAAGAGGGCACTACATCCCGAGTTAGGGCTTGCCTGTACACTGGCACTAACACACAGATACACACAACACAATTACACACAACACAGTTACACAGTGTTGTAGTGACTTTAACCACAAGAGGGCACTACATCCCCAGTCAGTGCCTTAGCTACACTGGCACTAACACACAGTTACACTGACGGACTCGCTAACATTGTGGTGGCCGTTGTTGTGTAGCTGTGATGTGCGATAAACACATTGCTGTTTTACAGTAGACTTCAGCACATGAACAGTATTTCCTTCACTGTTTGTTCAACCACAGTCAATCATGGAAAGGCCCAGTTGTGCTTTGACTAATTCTCAGTAAGAAGGCTATATTTATCCTATCCCCCAGTGTATTAATGAAGAGATCCGTCGCAAGGTTGGGCAGTCCTCAGACGCCCAAGCCTTATCTCTTCCCGGATGTTATGCTGTCAAAAGCCTTTAATAAAACCTGATTAGACGACGGATAAGCCATGACTGAAAGTGCGATTAGGCAAATAGCATGAGGGGAAACCGCACAGGCTTTTCACCAGCGTGTCCGCGGACAAAGCCCTGGGAAAGTGTGTAATCTGGAGCGATAATCACGCTGAACTTGTTTGGGTGCAATTTCGAAGTGGAGCTCGACGTTCAAAATGGCGGAGTCAGGACTGTTCTGAGAGGAGCAGAGCTAACCCGGGCTGTACAATGGATAAGCTAAGGAAGGAACTACCGTGGCCATTTCACATGAACATTTATGGCATTTAGCAGACCCTTTTATCGAAAGCGACTTACATAAGTACATTTTCCATAAGAAGGTGAAACAATATATATTGCTGTCGGAACAGTAAAGATGTTTACAGGACCAAGTGTAAAGCACTAACAATCGAATCTAGTTAACCCATTCCCCTCACACAACAAAGATAGCAGGAATAAGATGCTACACAACTAAGTACTATTACTAAGTACGACCTACAATAAGTGCGTACATTAAGTGCCAGGACAGACAACATACAATATGTAGGTGGGGTGGGGGGGGGGGCTGGCTATGCAGAGTCTAGATGAACTCTGAAGTCTTTTGAGGTAGCTGGTGAGCGGCCCTGCGGTCCTGATATCGGCACTGAGCTTGTTCCACCACTGCGGTGCCAAGACAGAGAAGAGTTTTGACCTTGATGATCGACTTTTGCGTGCTCTTAGCGATGGTGGTACCAGACGTCCAGCTGAAGTAGTTGAGCAGATTTTGAATGCAGTGTGTCAGACGTGCCTCGGAGGCTGCACTCTGAGGAACGGGAGAGAAGAGGATGTGGCGCCGAGGCCAGGGGTAGGTGGATACAGGGGTCTTACCCAGAACCTGGCCTGCCAGGCGACGAAGGCTTTGAGTTCGGACTCGGACGTCCTGTTTGGAGCCTGGATGGGGCTCCTGAATCCTGTTGAAAATGGTTGCAAGATGAATAAACGCCGGCCTTGTGCTGCGGCTCTACACGGTAAAGCTGGCCAGCAGCGTGGCTGTCGACAGTTAAATTGCAGAGAAATATTGTTGCGCGATCCAACTTGTGGCCAGAGGTAATACAAGTCCTCAGGTACTATGAGATGCTCTTTCCTACGCGCTCTAATGGTGTACATGTGTGCCGTTTCCTAGCAACGGAGGAAATGGAAATGGTAGAAGAAAACCCAATTGGAAGTTTATGTGGCCTGTTGGATTGAGGCTAGCAAGACAGAAGGTCTGTTTCCGGACTTTGGAAGGAAACATAACGGCACACGCGGTGTCTGTCTGTCAGACTTCCTGCGTTTTTCTTTCCGTTTGTGATTCAGAAAAAATCTTGCTGAGAAAAAAAAAAAAAAAAAAAATCTTGTCTGTTGGTCAGATGTTAATGGTTCAGTTGAACAACGTGCATACCAGGTGACGGAGGCCCCCTCCATCAGTGTGTGTGTGTGTGTGTGTGTGTGAGACCGTCTCTGCGTGGGACACCCGTGCTAACTCAGTGACATCGCTGGCCTTCTACTCACTTTTGCAACCCAGCAAAAAAAAGATTAACGATTCTGAGAACTAGAGTATTCCATTCGTTCGCACAATTCCCGCTAGATGTTTACGCGACGGAGACAACACGAATGCTCCAAGAATGTTGCTGAAGACCAAAATGTGAAGTGACTAATTTCTTAATCCCCCGCCCCCCTTCTCAACATGTTGTCCTTATTAAGCCCCCCCGATCTGCCGGGGCTTGTTGCTGACGCTGATGTTTGTTGTCTTGGCACCGGGGCCGCTCTCTCCAGACACTTGTTTAGAGCACTCGTCCATTTCCTGTCGGAATGTGTTTCCACGTATCTACCGCCTACGGGACTTTTTTTGCACGGTGTTAAACAGAGGCCGCAAGGGTCGCTCTGGTCCTGTAAAAGCCCTGTCCAAAAATCCTAACGAGAGAGGCACACACACACACACACGTACACAGACACGTACACAGACACGTACACACACGTGAACAACCTCCTGCCAGACCGCTGTAGAGAACCTGGATAAACAGAGTGGAAAAAATACATTCACAAATAAGGACGAGATGTGCTGTTAGGGCCGTAAACATGTCTCCGACAGGCTCCCAGGTGAGTCTTCATGTCCTGTACATTGAGGGCTATATCTGCTCAGGAGAGACGGCTCTCAGATCATCGGCGCTAGAGCGTCTGTCACCTGCGGCCCCGGCGTCTCCTCGCTCCACCACTCCTTGAAGTCCTTCTGCAGCTTGACCTTTGCCCTTTCCATCAGCAGCTGTACATGCTGGATCTCCGTCCTTAGGGTCTTCAGGTCGCCGATGTAGCTCTTGAACCTGATGGTGGGTAGGGGGTGTACCGTGAAACAGCGGGGAAATGGGTCATGGCTTTCTATTCAACATCCAAGGATCCCCATAAGAGGAAATAGAAACATAGCTGGAGAAAACGGTTGGGTTTCACGAGACACTGTAAAAAAAATGACGGGATCCACTCACTCTTTTTTCTCTGCCTCAACCTGTTTGAGGATAATTGCTTCGACAGGGTCCTGCTCCTCTTCCTCACGGTGATCTTTAACCGTCAAGTAGGAAAAGATAGAATTCGTTTTTTTTTAGGGGAAGACATTCTAGTCTAGTTGTTCTGGGTTCAAATCCCTATGTCTGCAGTCTAACTATGCATCCTTGAGCCTTAATGCTCCTTAATGAACCGTATCAGTGCTGTTGATAAAAGCACCATCAGTAAATAGACAATAGCATCCACTAGAAACAGATTCTACTCTAAAAGGCCTGACTGGCTTGTACGCTTGAAGTATTTTAAGACCGGATAATAGAAGCCAGGCTTTTGAAAAGTGTTGACTCAAACAATGTCGGGACGAAAAAACACAAACAAGAAACGAAAACCTAAACCGAGGCGGTTCTGTGCCACCACCACTGGATGCTAGACGCTTGTGTTCTTCAGAAGCTGACTCTTATTCTGATCAAAACCAGAATAAAAAAGGAAGCAAATAAAAGGAGCCAGCTATGTCTTGCTACCAAACCTTTGGTCAGTGTGCGACACAGAGACACACGCACAACAATTACAACCCAATGTCAAGCCTCATAAAGTGAGTTTCACCACACGCACTACCCTAGACCTGACACTTCACAACTCACCCCTCCATGGCCTTCGGTTCTTCTGTGATCACTTACAAAATTTGCTGATATTTGGTCAAATGGTTGAACTGTGATAAAATGTTGCTGTTCATTTGGTCTACATGAGACACAGCCATGTCAAAGACACTGTAGGGAAATCATATTTTAGTACCGGCCAGGGAGGCGCGAGTCCCAATAAAAAAGTACCCAAACCCAAATGTCCTCAGCTTAATACGCTTAAACACTACATTAAATACCTATATTTGTAATAACTTTTTCAGTCAAAATAAATGAAAAGCATCAGAATAAGACAAAAAGCTACAACACTGAACTGCAGAGAAACGTGGAACCTTGTTTTTTTTTGCTGGCAGAGAGAGGCTGATCGATGATCAATTCATGGATTTGCTCTGGACGAGTAGATCCACTTCTTGGACTCACCTTGATCAGCCCTCTGGATCCTACGCATCTCTAACTGCTTCTTCAGCTCATCTAGGGGGAGGACAGAGAGAGGGAGGGGGAGAGTGAGAGAGTGGTAGAGAGGGGGAGTGAAGGAGAGACCAAGAGCCAAGGAAAGCAAAGAAGAAGATTCAAGAGATTTACAAGTTCAAGATCCCTCCTTTATTAAGCATGTTCCCCCTCTGGAACTATTTACAGGTCACAAATGGCTACTTGGTGAAGCGATACATCCCCCTTGTGAGATTCCTCCAAAATGAAAGACCTCTATTGTGCTTTAGAAACTCAGCAGCGTAGATTCAGCGAGATTAAGTGGATGATTTCACCCCCCTTGTAACAAGTTGGGTCCAGGACATACGTACTTGTGGAAAGAGAAGCATGGAGATGGAACCCATTTGACAACCCTCAACATTTAACGCAGATCAAAATCAAGATATTATGCTAACCTGACCAGCATGCGTCCCCTGCAGGTCATATCACCCATGGGGCTGTGAGAACTACTTTTCCCGGACATATCAAGCACATCGATCATGTGTTCAGCCGTGACACCTCGTCTTGAAATAGTACAAAACAATAATACAATTTACAAGCCCTATTGCCCATTGTATGCCCATTCTACAGCGACAGCTGAGCCTGTAGTTGGTGGCTGGGACCTTGGGTAGGTCTTATACACTTTGAAAGTCCCCATAAACTTACCCTCGTGGCACCCCTTGTGGGGAATAGACAGCTTATGGGACAATGAACTAACCATAACAGGACTGAGTGGGAGGACAGGGAAGTCAAGGAGGGACATTGACAGGACATTCAAGGAGGGGGTCTCTCTCTCTCTCTCTCTCTCTCTCTCTCTCTCTCTCTCTCTCTCTCTCTCTCTCTCTCTCTCTCTCACTCTCTCTCACTCTCTCTCTCTCTCTCTCTCTCTCTCTCTCTCTCTCTCTCTCTCTCTCTCTCTCTCTCTCTCTCTCTCTCTCTCTCTCTCTCTCTCTCTCTCTCTCTCAGGGCTGTGCTCCACCTGTGAGAGCTACCAAGCCAAGGGTCACAGTGGTGCAACGCCAACGGCCCCGGGTTCCAGAGACAACAAATCCAGATGGAGAACCTGCAGTTCAGCGGTGGTGGGCGGGAACCCGAGGTGCGCTGGGTCGCCCCGCTCAGCTCGCTCGCTCTCCGGAGACCTGGACTCAGGCGCTCAGGCGCACGCCATGGCCTGTTCTGTCTTTATCTCTGTCTTTTTTTCCTCTGCATGGTTCACCGCTTTACTCCCACCTCCAAAAGATGCGCAGTTTATTCCGATCAGAGAACTCGGGTGCAAACGTTGCAAAGGATGCAAAACCCCACTAAAAAGGAAGCATGTCCACCCGTGTGGGGCTGTAGAGAGAGAGAGAGGCAGAAGGTCTCTTTGTTTCTAAGGATAATACCAGCACGGAAGAAAAAGCCTGGCTCATGAGATGGAGTGGCCTTGTCCCAAGGGGTCCTGGCCCCTGCCGACAGAGCAGGGCCACGGCCAGATGAAATAAGAAAACTCAAGGGGCCCAACAAAGACCAGGGCTCCTGGGAAGTCACACTCGTGGTGAGATGGTTTACAGGCGCACAGTGGCAGTATTTATACTATATCTAGATGTATTTACGAAAGCAGAGGCAAAGAGAAGTCCCCAGGTGTTCTCCAATGCCATGGCTCACCACGACGCTCTCTGTTTAGTCTAGAGTCAAAAGGTTGTGCATTCCCCTCGGACCGTAGAGGACACAGAGTGAGGTGTTAGATTAGATCGCTTGACTTTGCGCAGTTCAAGTGGTGAAGCTTGAATGGACTGGGGCCAAAGACACGCACCAACTGGTCATACAGGTTAAAGAGTCAGAATGGATGGGGAGAAAGAAATTCACACTGTAAAATAAACATCTGCAATTATTCTGGAACGGAACGTTTTAGAAAACCTGTTGTTCGTTTGAGGTTTCCCCTGCAGAATATTTATATTATTATAAGTAATAAAGAACATCCGCACAAATGGAATCTATTTTATAAAACTATGAAAAAATGAAAACATCCAACAAAACAGGAAAATGTATGAGAATAAATAAAAAATGACCATGTTTGGCGAGAAACAGTAACATTTGGCAAAAAGTAACTTTAGATAATTTATTTTAGCATAGGCTAGAGACGATTGCAAGTGAGAAAGAACAATTGACTTCACCACTTTATATCTAACTGACTATCTCCTCTTCCACATGGTTTGTCTGCCTTCCCGGGCCAGAGTGCAACTTCGGTTCATATACGGCGACAATGGTAGATTGGTAGTTTGTGAGATAAAGTAAAAGTACTCCTTGCATTCTGACAATAAGGCACACAGTATGTGGTGGAATTATCCCAGAATGGATTTCTTCGATAGTATCACAAGACATGCTATCATCCTAAAGGACCGGTTTCAACCAACCACAAAACATTTTTAGTGGCTTGTGGGCCTGACGATTTAGCGAGACACACCACATAAATTATCAAGAGAGCTCTTGATCCACATCCCAGACAAAATGAAGGGCCTGAATGAGGAGCTGTAAACAACATAATACCGTACGAAACAGTACTCCAAATTCCTGTACAAGCGGTATAAGTTAAGTACATATTTACACGACACACTGCTGAGGGCCCTCATACCCAAAGCAGGCTCACTACAGAAACAGTGCGAGCTGCAACCGTAAATGTCGCAAACAGAAAAATACAAAATCCTGCCTGCTTAAAATGTCCACCGGGCCTTTCCCTTTCCTTGACGTTAACCATTAAACATCTGCGGGTGATGGATGTCATCCTCTTGAACTCAGCAACGGACATAGGTGTTTACGGCTCGCCCATGCTAAAGTTTGATAGCCCGGGACAACACGGGCAGGGACCATATACTTCCTTTTCAAAGTTGTTAGACAAACTAGTAGCCGGTTGGTGATATACATTATGGTTAGGCTGTCCTCGGGCCTGATGGCTTCAATGATCTGTGGGCCGCTGTGGCAGCAGTGCCGAGGCAGTGGGAGTGCACGGAGGTGGAATAGGCAGCAAGGAGTTCAGCAGATGCTGCAACCCCGGGACAGCGATGCATAAATCCCCATACATCTGGTGAAGGCATCAAGGGCCCTGCTCGTATTGCACTGCTCCGCAACCCTGGTCCTGGAGGGAACCTCTGAATACATATAAACACATATCCCCCAGCGCTGTCTCCCCACGCGTCCTCAGGACGAATAACGTAGGTCTGTCCGCTGGGATTTGATAACCAACGCTATAGGCGGTGGCCAAGAGCAATACCGGTAACCAGATGATTCCACAGATGCCCATCTCTCTCCCCTTTCCGCCGTTTCCAGCGGCCCGCATGCTGGATGGAACCTTGAATGCTGAGCAGAGCAAGGCTTTTGTCTGTATGAGGCCGAACCCCCGGCCTACAAACTACATCACACACAGGGACGCACGTCTGGCAAAGAAACCCGAGCAGGGCTTCTCTGAAACAGCGTGGAAAGACACTGATGTAAAGGTATTATCCTGACTTTCCAACAAGGAGGTGAAGATACCTTCCATTATAAATGCCGTCCCTCATCTCGGAAAAATGCTGCAGCTCAAATGCCCTAAAACTTTAGAATAATTTGTGATGTTCATTTTTCCGGGATACTTTTCCCCTCTTCAGAGGTTGAATAATACAGCGGCTCCGTTATTTTTGGACGTTTCTATTCATGGTCCCCAGCAAAAACGCACAAAAGCTTTCAGCGTGGTTTGAAACAGGGTTTGGGGGAGAATCTAGTTTTTCTTCACACAGTCTCGAGAGTCTGGCCAATATTTAAATATTATTTTGAAGAATCAATGATGCATTAATAAAAACACACACAGACACCTCAACTTTACCGCAGTGTCAGCAGCAGCTCAGAGACGGGGCTCTGGAACGCCGGTGGCGGCGGGTTCCAGTCGTGCTGCTCGGTGTATACTGGCACCCAGGAGAGGACGACGGATGAATGTCACCGAGCCGCCATGTGTGATTTGAGGTGGCTGCTGCTGCTGCAGTGGTCGCCAGACACGGGTGTGAGGCAAACTCTAGTTCATTTCAATGGAATTTGATATGAGCCACAAACACGCCCACAGTCCAGGGAATTTCATAAATATAGCTTGCGATAGTTAATGCAAACCAGATCAAACCTCGACAGGCGTATGTTGGGATTCAAGTCGGTCTGTGCTCGAAGGGGCTAAACTATAGGCAGCCATCGTATCGATCCTTTGCCTCGCAGACGCTTGATGCAACAGGTGGGCCTAAGAGACGTATGAGAGGTGGCTTTGATTCAGACAGGGAAAACATAGGCAACGCAAAGGTGTAACACTCAGCACGTGGAGAGATCCATCAGACATGTCAATCAATTCGGAAACATGAAGGTAAGCAGTGCGAACATGCTCAAGTTAAACCCTGGACCAGCCCAGGCCTAACTGTAGCGATCCCAGACTAACCGGTCAGGGACATTAGCCAGATGATCCCAGGGGTTCTGTGTTTACTTTATGGGTTTGCTCATTGAAACTGCTGATAAATAAATAAATACATTCAATTGAAAATGGGTAGGTAGGTGCACAGACAGACATGGACAAACCCCCGTTGGTAAAATGTGCTGTAATGGACCAACACCTCTACCCCTGAGAGGGTTCGAGGAGGGGGAATCTGGGAGCCTGACAGCAATACACCGTGTCTCTGTAGACTCATGGGAAGACGTTTATGTTAATGAATGCACCGCTGTTGACCCTGGAGGCGCTGCATTAGAGGAGGCCGGCCATTAGGATAATGATGATGGCAGTAATGATGACAATAAAGTTTATGCCTTCCCATCTCGCTGGGTGTGAAGGGCAACTTAAGCCAGGCACTTGGAAGCATTCCCTCCTGGACATGGGACAAGTGCATTGTTGAAATGTTCTCACACAGAGTAGCATTTGGAAAACAATAATAAAGCCACATTTTCACAGGCTTTTGTACCTTTCCAATGAATGTTTATGTGTGAGACAGCAAGGGTTTATGGATCATATTACTTTTATTGCAAGTATGCAACTACAACATTCCCACACGTGTGTCGGTAAACAAAGTGAGAATGCATATTAATTCCATATGCTGTGAATGCTGGTGTGGCAGTTTATTCAAAAAGAAAGCTCATATAATGGGAATTGAAAGCCATGACTTACTGATGGAGTCCCTGGTCTTATTAACCTGCACTCCGAGTCCTTTGGCTTCAATATACCTGTGCATTACAAATACATAGATAACAATCATATCAATAGACAATAGAAAAACAAGTTTTCCTAAATTGTTAGACAATTTATCATAGATTATGACCCAAGATATGAATTCAAAAGGCACGGAAAAGCAGTAAATACTCTCTCAATCCTTGCTATTTCTGCCGTACTTGATGCCATTCGTGTTCTCAGTGGTAGGTCTAGAATATCTGCGGTGCATTTTAACAGAGGCTGCTTTGTGATTTGAACGTGGGCCTTTGCTGATCCTTGTCCACTGAGCTCCATCAAAGACGACCAGTCCAGATGTTGCCGATGGCGATGAGCTCAATCACCGTGATCCTTCCAAGCACCCCACATTCTCTCTTGGAGAGTATAGTGTTCACGTTTAACAAGTGAGTGTTGAGAGGATGCTTGTACAGTGTGTCCTTGCGTGTTTGAAAAATAAATAAATGTAAATATATATATACAGTACGAGGGGGAAGCCCAACGTCTTTGTTTCCCACTTACCTTTGTTTCAGGACGGCCTTGTTGTCCTCAATGGTCAGGCGGTCCTCATGGTCTCTCATGAAGATCTCAAAGGCCTCTTCTTTTCCCATGGACAGCCGGGGTCCTGGGGACACAAGGTGCATCGTGTCCATTGGATTAGGCAGCAGCATCACACAGAACAACATCTAAAGGGTCACATGGTACAAGGTTTGTGAGTTTAAGAACATTCAAAGGGCTAAATCGACAAACTTTGGTAGGTGTTGAAATTGTCTTTGTGCAGATGGAATTGTGTGGAAAAGTCGTATGTTTCCTCTTAATGGGTTAAGCGTTTTAAAGCTTAATATAACCAGTGTGATTTGAACTCTGGGTGTGTTTGAGTGGCCATTGTTTGCACTAAATCCAATCAGGCGGATGCCTTTAGCCAACAGGATACAGATGGAAACTAAACAGTGGAGAACCGTCAAAGACAATCCACCCCGACGCAATGATTGAAATCTTGTGAAATCTAGGAATGGTAGTAATCGATAGAAAATACATTCTTTAGGATGGAATGCCTGTAGCTCTAGTTTAGTTTGTCCACCATTTCCAACATAAATTGCAATGGATGTGGGACGACAGCTTATAAAGAAGGTAATTACCTGCTTGAGTGGCAAAACTAAGCTAAAAATTAAACTAACTAAGGCTATGGAGGAATTGAATACAAACTGACAACTGGGTGTCAGGTGAATTTGACAGAGCTCAGCAAAACCAATCTCCCACAGGTACTGGACTGCAATCAGGCCCCCAGATGTTGGGCTCCCCGCTATTGACCTCCCATTTATCTCATTGCACAAATTGAGGATCATTTTCCAGCACTGAGCAAGCAGCAATGGAATTATCTATCGATACAAAACCGGCAACATACGCACACATCAGGCTGTCTCTGGCAACCTGCCAACAGCCAGGAACCCATCGCAGGTGCAATAGCCTTTAAACAGGAAAAATGATAACACCTTTACAGATGAAAGAACATATGTAATTTGCTATGTCAAAGCTGATATAACAAGAGCAATGCGGGAGCTTTTTTTTTCTGATACCTTGCAGTTGCCGGCACCGAGTGGAAGGGATCTGACTGTTTTACTGTATTACCTTCCTGTTTTTAAAATTATTTGAGTATCATGTCCTACCTGGGTGTCTGTTTGACATGGTGTTATGAGTACTTTCTTAAAAGTAAATCTCTCAGTCTATTTTACGTTTACAATGCAAAAAGATAGGACATCTTTATCATCGTTAAGTGTGTTCCTCGTCAGTTGTACCGTATCTGTGTGCTTACAAAAAAATAACAACACATTGCAATTTTTTTCTTGGCCCATTTTACACAAAGGAAATGAGTAAATAAGTGAAAATCTGTCCTACCAATCTCTCTACCAGTAATGAATGCACATCTGAGGCTTCGCACAGTGGGTCCTGAGTCAACAAGCTAAGCTCACAAACAACTTGGAAGGAAGAATTTCAGAAAATACATGGCAGATGAGGAGACTGATGGGAATAAATTCCAATAGTCAATTACATTTTCGGCTGTGTGGATGCACTTTAAATCTGCTGCTTCTTGTGCTATTTGATGGCCTTCCGGATATTAAATACTTCAGGAAACCAACATTAGCCTGGTATTATTGTTAAGGTTGATAAGGAGTTATTAAAAACTCTAGCAGGGAGAATGATCAATCTTTGACGTCAGCTTTCAACCTTTTTATTTTTGGTCTGAATGAACGAGGGACTTGAAAAGACATTGGTTCACACATTGTCAATTCTCAAAAGCTGCTACAGGCATCTGACAATCTACACAAAAGTATTGGTTAAAATAAAACAACACATTAAGATAACATTAACACATAGGAGCTTCATTGTATTCAAAGATGGAAAAAGGCATCTTGCTGTATCTTTTATTGTATATTATAATGCATCATTGGCTGCCGTGCATCACCCAAGTGGGTGCTACATATTGGTGGTGGTTAGTGAGGTCCCCCCTTCACTTTAGGCGTCTTTGAGTGTTATTAATTATTATTATTCTTCATTTTTAACATCTGTTTTCCTTTTATTCCTAGTCTGTTTTACATAGTTTTGAATGATGACTATATGCTCTGTAAGGTGACCTTGGGTGTCTTGAAAGGCGCCTCTAAATTAAATGTATTATTATTATTATTATTATTATCATAAAGACGGATTTAAACAGAATAATGTTGAACCTGTTGGTGCTCTGTGCTCTAAACAGAACATAGATACATCTCATTCAGTACGATTTGTTTGTGTAAAAATATTTTTCCAAGATTCATGGACCCGTGTAACAAACAGGATCCGAGCTGGAAACGCACGCTAGTGTCGAGTAAACCCTGTGAAATGTATCACAGGACAGTTAGGAATTTAGTTTTTCGGTTATTTATGGAAAGTGGTGATTGGAAGCAGGAGGCATCTTGCAGGCTTACGTTGATACGGCCAACTTTAACAAACATGTCTCAAGGCTACCCGAGGAAAGCTCACCCCTGCTCGCCTGTTGGGAAAGACAACATTCCAAGGATAGCTGTCCGAAAACGGTATGACATCATTTCGTGTTGTGCTAGCATCTTCTGTGGGATAATGATATCACGTGTGGCCGTCGCCAACTTTCCTAATTCTCTCTTTCCGTGCTTGAGTGCTGACAAACCACTGACGGTTAACCCAGAAAGGAATTTCCTACTGACTATTGTTGCCGTTTCGACAATAAAAAATAAAAAATCCTCATCTAAAGCCTATGCATTTGGAATTAAAAAGAAAATCATACTCTTTTTTTTATACAAACGAGAAATTGGCAAACAAGAGGTAGGATGTTTGATTTCAACCATTGTGTTTGTTCATTTCATTCCCCCCATCTGTTTGAATCTAATGAAATGAAACAGAAATAGATGTCCCAATCGAATCAGATTTCCGTTCAGATTACAAAACACTGGCTTGGCCATCGTCTGCTAGAATCATCAATGCTAAAGAAAAGGCTTTCTTTACATTTATATAAAAATCTTCCTGTCTTAGAACAAGAACATCCTGTCTGTCTATTACTGCTATTAGTGTCCATCAATCTCATAGAAAAGGCATTTTCAGTAGCAAGGAAGAAACACTGTTTAATAAAGTGTGTGTGTGTGTGTGTGTGTATGTGTAATACACACACACGGATACATATTACATATCTGTACTTTTACAAAATGAAAACAGATTCCATGTAGAAATCAGAAGGATCTTGAGCCTTCTGAGAACCAGGGCCCAGGATGCAAGGGTCTGCTCAGGGGTAGCTTAGCCTAAGGCCCAATCCCATTTCTACCCCTCACCCCTTCCCCTTACCCCTTCAAAACAAGGGGGAGGGCTAAGGGGAAGGGGTAAGGGGTAGAAATAGGATTGGGCCTAAGGATCTATCCTATCTAGTATGCTACTTTATACCATAGGTTTGAACGTAGGACACAAGATTTATCATAAATGGTTTCCATGGAAAGGATAGCATCATTATACACACATCTATACCGTTTCTTTCCAGCCGGCCCCAATTATCTAAAAGCAAAGAGGTTATTGGCAAAAGTGAGTAGGCCCCTAAAAAACATGCATAAACATCTCGTGGGCCACTAAACACAGGGAAAGGATGCATGTATTCCATTTGTTTTGAATTAACACAGGGAGAGGAACAATGACCTCATGTCTAGGTAGTTGGTTGGTAATAAAGGGCAGACAAGAGCTAAACGGTAAATGTGATATGGGCTAACTTGTAATTGCTACTTGTATTGGAAAAGGTCTCACCGAGCCAACATTTGACAGTCAACAAAACATGTACCAGCTGCGGGCCGTCCTGTTGTCTCACTATGAAGGCGTAGCACGGTATTTACATGCAAGCATTATGGAGAACTGCAGCTTTTTTGCCAAGGAATACCACGTAAATGAAGTGAAAGGGATAAACATGGGACGGATTAATGCCGGATTCGGTGAAGTTGAAAGATGATGCAAACACAGGCCGACATTTAGGTACTTTGACTGCAAAACAACCATCATTTTTTTATTCACCTCCATAGCTTTTGAAAGAAAAGCTGTTTTAACAGGTCGAACTGAAACATATCCTTTTTTCTGATTAGTGTGCAGCTGGACAATGTATTTTTGGTCGACAGTTGATCCAATGGGAAAGTTATTACTCATGTTTTCGTTGCCATGAACTTGAGTTGCAACACAGAAAGAGACATAAAGAGATCTTTATCACGCGTGAGAAAAGCAGAGGCACATTCCAGAGTGGACATGAAACTTGGGATAAGAACGAGTGATAAGAGAATGAATAAAATGCACCTTGTGAACTCTGGAGACCGTCCTGATATTCATGCAACTGGAATTCATGCAATGAACGGTATGTCAATTGTCGGAAAATATTATCAATGACTTCCTCCATCCATCTATCTACTTATCCTTCCATCCATCCATTTACCCTAATTTTCAAACCCCCTAACGGAATCAGGATTGTAAGTGACACCCAACGGCAATGTCTAAAACCAACTCAATTACCAACACCATATACATGTTGAACGTTCGATACACTGACAATGACTAATGGCACTTACAATGGATCACACAAATTGGACTTATATAATAGAAAGCCAACTACAGACATGCAATCGTTCCAACTTGTATTGGTATATTCCAGAACCAACCTGAAGTTTCTGGTGTTTTTGGCACTGTCAGGAATGCATGAGGGATGTCTTTCTACTGCCTTCTGTTTTGTTAAACCTTTCAAATTCAACTATATTGCAAACTATCTTCTGCATTTCCACTGTTACTAGACAACAGCTAACTCTAACCCAAACATTATCCTTCATATTGCTGAACAACTTATCAGCATCCCAGACCATTTCATAAATCCATGTGCCATTATGACCCTTGGGTAAATAATGTGTATATGTTTGCTGATAAACATGACAGAGGACTATGCAAGCGAGGTGTTGGCTAACTGGCCCGTGTCCCATGGTGAAACAGAAATGTGTTATGACCGACATCCCTCACCAAGGGAAGAAACAGCAGTTACAGTGCACTGTGCATGTGTTCATCTGTGCAACACAGTTTGGTCATGTTTGGATGAGCAGCATCTTTTCATTTCGTATGAAACAATGTATGTGGTTGCATTTTTGCTAATGGCTCATGTTGAATTCAGAATAATCGGATGGGTTCTCATTTGTGTAAAAGTAACTTTGCTGAAGATGAGAAGGACCATGGAATTGCGGTTTCTGGCGATGAACCGATTATAAGTAATCTGTTATTATAAGCAATATGACGGCACGGTGAAATTTGAAGTGCCCACTTGTAAAGAAGCCATCCCTGTCTGACTTCCTCAATGGGAATCTGGTCAGCAAGATGCATCGTCTTATCAAACATACGGTGTGCTGCGTTGATGTCCCTCTTACAGCCACGGCGCGGTGTGTTCACATCAGAGCAGAGTGGCTGTCTCACAGTCAGAGATCCACACCGATGGCGGCTGTAGTGTCTACTCATGTCCCTCATGAAGAAGGGTATTGGATACAAGTTATGGAGAAGCCAAAGCAGCGGGGGGGTAGGGGGGCTAGAAGGAGGAAACTTCCCAGACGATGTTCCTTCTTGGATCCCTCCACCCCCCCTATTGGAGGACCTCTGAGCGTGGCACATCGTTGATCACAGCGCTGCTGTAAACCAGCACTCCGCACGGCCGTCCGTCAGCACCACGCTCCTCGCCGTCCCCTCCCCGCTGCGCTGACGGATCACTGGGGCTCATTCACGCTGGCCTCCGTTCAAATATGTGGGGGTCGTGTTGTCTTTAACAGGCTCCGCTTTCAGACAAATCCCTGTTTGCAATTACCTCTCCCGCTGGACCTGTTCCCGCACCGGGCATCATTACCGAAAAACGTCCCGAAAACGGAGAGGGAGCTGTGGTTAGCGAAGACGGTAGCGCGTGTCTGGATGAGATGAGCCGCTGGCTGGAGCCCATTGAGGCCGTTGGCTCCGACCGCACTCATTATGAGGGTTCAGGTTTATCATCACACACGCTACGCTGCCCTAAACCAAAATAAAATGGAGCGGGAAGCCTAATGAGCGCTGGCCGCGGGCTAGACGGCGTCTTTCATAAAGCCTGGATGGACTTACGACGACCTCTCCACCTTTGGGTTTGAAACTATGTCCCGGTCTGAAGAGGGTAATCCAAGGTTAGAAGGGTGACAAGGTCACATGTTTAACATGTGCCCATGTTAAACTACCGTAGTCCATTGGTATCCACGGTTCTTTCCAACCCCCCCAACCCCCCCCCCCCCCCCATTTCTTTACAAATACAGATATATTCAGGCATGTGCAAGCAATCTACTGGTTTATAGAACCATACACACACATTTCTCCCTTATATGTGAAAAGCTTATGCTAATTCAATACTCCCAGTCCACACAAATACAAAATGTTACTGAATCTCTATACAAACAGGTCATCTGCGGGACATTCTGCCTGTTAACTGGGCGCGGGTTGCATATGTGCTCAAGTGTTTGCATTACACTCCTCTAGGATCCATGGCCACCCATCACCCTCAGCTTTTATGAGCCTCAAGTCATCAGTCACAAATTGCAGGTTTAGCATAACACTGCCTGGTGTCGCCTTTCTGGAGCACGCACACCCCGGTGACCCCCAAAGAGGAAACGCGTTAATGCATGCAGAGCTGCGCGGATGACATTTTGTTTAGAACCAGGGGTTCTCACCAGGAGTTCTGGAACAGAGCGAGACTCCCCGGGATGCCAGGAGATCCTCGAGCCCGGGGATTTGTAATGAAATCGAAAGAGTGTGTCTCGGAAAGACGACCTCAACCGGCACACACTCGTGACCACAAGCAAACGCGGCGCTGCCGACATTCCAGTCGACAGAGATCACCTCTCTCGGAGCGCGGCCCGCCACCGCTGGCGTGTTCCCTTTCCCGCCTCCCGTGTGCAGAAGGTGCCATTTATTTGAAATCCGTGTTGACGAAACTGACAAAACGTTTTATCTTTAATGGTTTGTTATTATCACGGTGGCTTGCGTTTTACAAGTGTGAATTAGCTGCGGTTTTGATCGCAAAAAGTGCAAACATCAGAGCTTTGCAGAGGTTTGCAGAAGGGAACACCTCAATGCCTTTAAACTGATAATGTGGCGTTTCATTAAAACCTTATTTTATGAGAAAGGGGTTCAGACACACAGGGGATGTGCTTTGATCTTGAACCTTGCACGTGAGAAAATTAAAAGGCTTTGACGGAGGCCTTCTAAGTGAGACTGAGATATAAAATTTAAAAAGAAAAGAAGAAAAAAGATCTATACATCTCCCTCTGGATCGTGCAATCATCAGTCCTCCATCTTCCTGAGCTTAAGGTCCAAAGCTACGGGGCAGCGGCGGACGTTTGGAGCTCAGACTGGGGCGCCGTTGACTGCAACATCCGAGAGAAAGCTTAGCTTTTTCGGAAACTTATTGTTTCGGTGTACGGTGTTTGTGGATGGTGAAGATCTGTCCGAGCAGCGAGTTATTTAATACCCGCGTGTTCGGGGGTTAGGATTCCCGTACACACATATAGTATATCGCTACGGTGTGTGGGACGCAACATCGCACATTCGTTAATACCGAACAAAGGTACTAAAAGATGATCACAAAAAAAGTATCTCTCTTTTTTTATACCTCAAAGTGTCATCAGTGGATTCATTCATTGGGTTCATTCAGTGGCTCTTTAAGTTCTCCTATCGGTACTCAGTCCTGGCAAGTACCCAAATGTAAGTTCTTGTGCTCGTTCTTTGACTGAGGAAGAGGGTGCAGGCTGAAGGAATGGGTGCAGCCTTACCATTTAGCTGAGCGGTGGTGTCCTGGTCTCTGGTCTTCTCCGTCTCCTCCTTCTCGCTTATCAGGATGCCTCGCACCGCTCGATTCAAGGGAATAAAGTCTATTTGGATAACAGACATAACAGTGGCAAGTTATCACTTCCATGTCATTGTTTTGTCTTTCTTCTGTCGCCTGGCACCTAAAAAAGGCCACAGCAGACGCCACTGCAGCCTCCTAATGAAGACAGACAGAGGAAGTGTCCAAGGTGATGTCCTGGATTTTCCAGAGGCAGCCGCTTCCCGGCTCCAGGGGTGCGTCTGCTTTAGTGTGTGCCCTAACGGGCTTAGTGAAATGTCACACTCTGTCTCAGAGGAGCCAGTACAGAGAACAGCAGACTCCCAGACAAGTCTCAGAGCACGAGCCTGTGCGTGTGTGTGAGCAGAGTGCACGTTTGTGGTGTAATTACGTCCCCGTGTAGATGTGTTTGTGTGCATCTGACAGTGTCACATGTTTTACTTCGACCGGCAACATGTCATGGCGCATTAGGTGAACGTGTTGCATTGCCTTTTCTTCGACACCATGAGCTTGCTAACTGCTTTTTTGTGTGATTTCAAATACCTTTTCCAGACATCACTTTCAGATGGCCTCGCACATGCTTGTGGAATTACAATTATATGTAAAAAAAAAAACCTCCCAAATAATCCCAATCATTTTAGCTGGACTATTTGGAGACAAAGATCTTGGAGAAAAATATATCCTCAAACTTAAGCCTGATGAAGTTCAACATGTTCAGATCCAGAAAACATATAAGCCAATATCAAGAGATGTCAAACATCTTTCAAACAAGAAATAGATTCCACTTCTGAACGTCGATTAATACTTTTTTGTGAAAAAGCAAGAAAAAAAACACGTGCTCATAAAAGTGTGCAGGGACAATCTAGCCTACCTACCATATGGAAAATAGCTCAGGACATATCGGCCAGCGGTTCAAATAAAGTGTGGAGTGTGTTTGATGCCCTTTGACAACCAGTAATTCACCGTCGACACATTAGTCTGTTCCTTAAAGCCCGTCTCCCTCATGAGATTAGAAGACATTTGGCTGCGGCCAGACGGAAGCCAGGGGTTGGTCAGCGGATAAATGATTACGTTCCATCAAACAAAGTCAAGGAGTCTATATTTCCAGTGACAGATGACCATGTCTCGGACAGCGGCGTGGAGACGCAACACGGCGGAGACAGAGGGGACGCCGGCGGTAACAGTGAAGGGGAGCTGGAGAAGGAGCGAGCTTTCCAATGAAACCAATATGTTCTTCTTCTGAGCACCCCCGAACGCCAAACCACAACAATTCCTAATTACCTGTACATGCCAAGTCTTTAAAAGACAATATTCACGTTGCCGTGGTTACCCCTTCATTGTTTGGTGGAGGTTATTGCCTCAGACCACAGTTCAGCAGGTTTTTCCATTATTGAGTTATTCAATAGCCCCCTTTGAGCTGATTAAACTCTTAAAAAAATATATAGCATGTATAGGATCTACAGGCATGTGCACATGCTATTTGCTCAACATGTTGTGGTCTTTTAGACACAGTTCACCATTTTTGTCCAATCTTTTTTCCTCATCTGATCTGAACCCGCCATTGTGCTCTGAAGAAATGGGAAAGCCACAAAATAAAATCACCACATTCGCAAAATGTCCTAAGGTTGGCTAACTAGGGTTACATCTAGGTCATAAGTGAACAACATAATACTTGTATTATATTGATATTATACTTGGGGCATATTTACTTTGTACTGTGCAATGGAATAAATCATACACTATTAACGACTTGAAGACAGTTTAAAGGGAAATCACAGTTTAAGGAGTATTTATCTATAAATATCGGTGCAGTAACAGTGTAAAAACTTCTTCCTTCTTCTTCTTCCTCTTGCTATGTTGTGAAGATCGAGTTTCTTTACTCACTACATGTGAGAATCATGTTATCTAATGGTATTGTTGGTGATTCCACACATTCAGACCTAAGAGTTGCTGAACAAACAACAACAACATAGCTTGATCAAAGAACAAACGATCCCAATACCATTTGCTACTTAGCCATTTAGCAGATGCATTTAGCAGATACAAGTTGGCCATCCTCCTCAAGTGTGCCCACCGGTAGTCTGCGGTCTGTGGGCAGTGGGGCTTCAACCCAGAACCCTTTGGCTGGGAGTCAAACAGCCTAACCACTAGGCTAGACTTCCCTGAGGTAAGCATCGGTGGTTATTCACAATGAAAAATGGCTCCACTGCCACGTAATCTTGTAAACTAAAAGGAACTCTCCAGAGTGGAGTAGCAAGGTCGTTTTTTCGTTCCAACGTCTCGCCATTAAAAGACAGAGCGTATGAGGGCTAAATCCAGAGATAGGCATGTCGGTAAACATGTGAAATCTGTATAACATCAACCTGTCCCATGATGTACTCCTTGACATCAGTGGGCGCCATGCCTCCACATCAAAACACATCAAACAGTCCTTTGAAGGAAGCTCTGAGTCCTGTAATCAGCCACCTTTTGCCAGCATCGGCTGCAGAGGCTTTTGCTTTACCCACGATAACAGGACAAATAAGACGCTACCGAGATAGATGACTCCAATGGTCAACCAACAGCTTGGCATTAGCACATTTCAAATAAACCAAACGTACACATTATAAAAGAATAACAATAACAGACAAAAATAAAATAAGAAAAATAAGTGCAATGCTAGGAACACGTTCTGCCATGCGCTCACATGGTGATACTTAAATACAATCAAGATGTGCCACTTAAGTGCCACCCCTGTGCGTGTTCCTCCACGCCAATGCTTGGAATGCCTCCGAGCACGTGCACGGCACGCACTCACCCGCATGCGCATACACATGTCCGTTCCAAACTATAATCTATCCTAATCTGCGACCTAAAAGCCTAATTGAGTCATTGAAAGATGGAGACTGACGGATAAGAGTTGGAAATTTAAATCAATCAACATTCATTTGCATTGACACACAGAACTGTTTCCCAGCTGGCAAACCAAACTCCCCAGGCTTGGGTTTGTCTCCTACTGCTGAAAATCACTTGATGATTTTACGAGATGTTCTTCCGAAAATCTGACAGCAACCGCAGATATGAGAAAAGCGCTATAAAATAATCTATTTCAATTTGGCACAAGATGTGTTTGAGTGTACTACAAACAATGACATTTGTCTACTTTCGATGGGACTATATGCATACAAACATAGAATACACCAATTCTCAATTGAGATACATTCCAAAAATAGCAACGATGTGAGTGAATCTTTGAATACATTTCCCTGAAATACTAAAACAGTTTTAATCAAGTAAGCAGCAGTAAGGGAGTAAGCAGGTTGGGGAGAGTTCAAAGTATTGGGTGTCGATTCCTTCGTGAAACAGCATGTCCCCGATCCAGACAACAAAACACTTTTTTCAACATCACCAGAACGTTATGTACGAGAGAGTCAGTCAAGGGCCTTTCGAAAACACTGCGTGAAATTTGGCCTGCACACATAAAAAAAACATCAATAATCAAGGCTAGCACAGTACATCTGCTAACACAGACGTTAGCATGCAGGAGTTTGTCATACAGGGCTTCAGAGGGGCCTTTGAATTATGGCAATAAATTCCACTGCCTTATTCTAACCCAGGGGAATCAGGCGGGGATAATAACTTGACGTGAGAGTTTATATCTGAAAATCACCAAGGGCCTCTTAAGGGAAGCCCGGGGTGCCAAAGATTGTAAACACATTGTCACGGATTACTCGCACCGCATCCCGGCGCCAATTGTGACTTTCGCGTTAGCGCCGATCTGTCATGGATACGTTGTAAACGGACTGCATTTTGTGCACATTGTGCTGTGGACACGCGAGCCAAGACAGAACAAACCTGCATGTTATTACTCCCCATCCTGCGCGTTCCACCTAAAGCTGGGAGCGCGTACCCCCTGATTTGTTCTGGAACTTTCCGACCAACCAACTCTCCCAGCACCAGAGATTTACACATATATAGCGTACGCTCCTTGGGGAATCCTCCCCTGAACCCTGTTGCCCTACTGACTCATCAAGGGGTCAAGAGGTCGCAGTCATAAACACCAGACTTCCAGGACAGGAGTGGGTTTAGGAAAATGGAGGCGCCTTTGTGCGAGAGACAGATATCGCAAAGGCAAAACCTTAAAGGATCCCATTTCTATCTGAAATGGCTACGACTGCAGCAGTATGCCGAGAACAGACATTTATCAGGCGTTTGATGGACCGAGTTTACGCGCTTTACAAGGCTTGTAGATGTATTGTGCATAAATGTTTCCCACGCATGCTCAACCCCTGGATTAACCCGAGAAGTGTCTATTGCCACTATTCCCCCTCGCTGGAAGGCTACGTAAAACCCCTCATGGACACAATGTGACCACCCCTAGAATTATCGTAGGGGATAACTCATGCCTCATTCCCCTTACCTTACCCAACCCCAAATTTGGGCCCTGTCAAAAGGTGCATTGTCTTTCAAATTGTGTTCCAAGAGGATAATGTAAATCAAAGTAAATGTGTGTTTTTGACCAGCCCTTGTCTATTTCACCGGACCGCTCACACTGTAGGGCCTGCTTAAAAAACCTCCACACAGTTCTGTCTGTAAATTAGCCTGCTTCTATTGTTTTGTTTGTGCCGTTATGGTATTCCTCATTAGGCCATGGATGCGTCATCGCTCTCTCTCCCCCCTCTCCATGTGAGGTTCAATAATAGTTCCCAGGTGTCTCAGTGGGGGGGGGGGGGAGGCTATATAGGGCTAGCTGGGCACATCCCCTGGCTATCCTGTGGTTTCTTCCTCCAAGGAGGGGTATTCTCACATAATTAAGGCGAGGTTGGTGGAGCTGGAGAGGGCGAGGGGATGGGGGTGGAGGTGCATGGGACCCGAGACATGGAGATGACTGTATGTACATGGGAGGCAAGAGGCCATTACCTGGCGGATGTGGGCTTAGCGTGTACCGGCGGACTGGATGGAAGGGGGTCGTAAACATATAGGAGTGCTAGCGCTGATGTCATGGCAACAGGCCTTAGAAGAGTATGTCTCACGCACACACAGACAAACCACCCCAGTGGAACGAGTGCACTGAAAACCTTCCTCAGGAACCCTCACGGACCTATAATAAATAATGGAATTAATAGTTCTGACAATATAAATAAAACCATCTGTATAGAGAGAACAGGTATGTAGAAATAAAGGTTGTTTTTTGCTTCTGAACACGCGATACAAGCATTGCGTGTTCCCAAACGACGTGATCTTCATCGTTCAACTTATGTATGATGTGGAAAAACGTCCATGTGTCATCCCGAAGGGTACCCTGTCGATGTTTAATTAAGCCTGAATGCTCCAAAACAAACTCTGCGGAAGAATATCTTCATGTCCAATTTACTTTGGAGGGCCCTCGTCTTTGTGGCCAAATCATCAAACAGTCGTCTAGATTTTTCCGACTAATGTGAGATGATCTAATGAAAAGCCGCGGTGAGGCGGGAGGGGGGCAGCCATTAGTAATATTATCTTTGAAAATGAGGGATAACAACCAACGACAATTATGATGAAGTGCTGTCATTAAAAGAAGGTATATCGGAAGATACGTATTAAAACAACATCAACGCTCCATGTGTACCTCAGAAGGCCCAGTGATGAATTCAACCATATTTAAACGCGATGGTTTGTGTGTTTATACAGGCATGATTATGATTCCACTGTACGGAAACAAGAGCTGATTAGGTTTAGTTCAAACTTTTTATTTTAAGTTCCATCTGAGGCACACCGTCGCGATGGTATCGACGTGGGAGGCTGGCGTTGTTGGGGTTGGAATTCTTTTTAGGAATTATAAAACATTCTACTGAAACGTTACAATCCCACAAAAATATATAGTGTTTTCCAAAAAGATTAGAAATATCTGACCAGGTGCTGTAGCTACTGCTGACAGAGGTGTGAGCTCGTTCCCAGTCCCATTAGCACGTCCTAGCTTCTCCTGGATGATGGTCAACTGCTGTCGAAGGCCGGATACGATGGTCTATAAGGAAAAGTAAAAAAGGTTCAGCCAATTAAACTCTAAACTTGGAAACTTGTTTTGGCTCAACTCTCCTGTAGTACACACAGTTTTCACGATTGTTTCGATTGTTTAGGAGTCTAGAGTTGATGCGTATTTCTCAAACCTAGACTGTTAGATATTCTGCAAATATTAAAGAGTTACGGTTAGGGTCAGGTAAATCGGTCGACAGTCAGAGACCCTTCCAGGCTACTGCACTGCCACACAAACACACCAAAACCAGGCTGGAGAAACGGGAAATGTGAACCAGATCCTGGGTGCCTGTGGACTGCAGAATGAGCCAGCGTGTGACCAGAGTGCGATGCTCGCAGGAATGTAAACCCAAGAGGAGCCGTTGTGTTTCAGCGCTCATAACAAATGCAGAGGGATAAACACAGTCTGGAACGGGGTGCGGGGAATGCCTGGCACAGTACGTCAGAATAAGTAAATAAGGACTTAAAATTAAGTGAATAAAGCTGTTGATCCAATAAATATAGATTAATCATGGCATTATAACCAGCATTGAAACCATTCGGCGATGGGTTCAATGCTGGTTAGAATGGCATGATTAATCTATATTTATTGGATGAAACCTTTTAAACGAGTTTTCACTTTTGCTCAAATCACTGGGTACTTAAAATGGTGTCAGTGAGTGCAAAACACTGAACTCTATTATGTATTATCAACAAAATTCCCTGTGTAATTACTGAGTGATTATGTTGTAATGCAGTTGTATGAAGTGCTTCCAATGGTGTCATAATTCTGAGCTTTGCCTTCAACAGTGATTTTCATTCCATGAAAAATAGGGCAGTGACGGGCAACATATAATGAAAGGAGCACTTGAAACAACACAGTAACCAAATCAATCTTGTATGCAGTGTATTTGTAAATGTGAGTTATTTCATTTTTTACACCACAATTGGCACGCTGGGCTTGAAAATAATATGAACAAAACTCGAATATCCCTTTTTGGGGGTCTTGGAACAGCTAACCACTACGTTTGTATCATTATTATGTTTTACAGTTTTATTTTAAGACCATTCAGGGCCTCTGTATGTATCTTTCCCAAAACACATACCTCGGGACAGATGGCTACCTCGCAGTAGAGTATAGGTCAACATTTGGCGCCTTATCTCTAATTAGTTGACTGAGGACGGTCGGCAAACATTGAGTGGCTGGGGCCCAAGTCGGACCATGGGAAAATCAACAACCAATTACCGAGTGAGGTGCCAACCGCCTCCCTTGGTCACACCGGACGGCCAGCCGAGTCCACCACTGCCCACTCACTGTGAATAACAGTTCAACAAGATATACATATACATGTATGACATATATGTCATTTTTATCTTTGTGCTACTCTCTATATCCGATACTTTACTGCCTTGGCTTGTCTTTCCTGATTGATGGTCATCGGGATTGAAAGAAACTGATTGAAATCCGGCGTTAAAAAATGGTATTTCAGGTATTCATGAGACCATGCAGTACACAGGGGCCGTCAGTAGGGGGAGCCAGTCCAAAGACTTATGTGATGAGTTGGACACCAGGGGAGGTAGTGCACGGAGTCAACCAAGCATGTTGAATGAGTTCCCAATGGCACCGTGTCCATCAACTGTGAGTGAGCATTACTTTTTCCCCATCCCCTTCACATCAGACTTTGATGCGCACCATATGCTGCGATGCAACCCAAGAATGCACATGAATCCAAAAGACCAAACAAGCTTCAAAAAGTGAAAAAAGGGACAGAAAAAAAACTCAACAATGGATTTCAGAGAAGTTCATCCATTTTAAACAACGATGTCATGCAACCCATTCCAAGAATAACATCTGTTGAAAGGATTGAGAGGGAGAGGACTCCATTGGATTCCAATGAATAACATATCACACTATAGAGGAACACCGGTGGGGCGATGCGCGCCGCTCAGACAGAGTACCTTCAGTAAAGTGAAGCAGCGGCGGATCTTTTGGAGGTCGGTTCCCAGTGCCAGTGTCGCCTCTGGGTCAGTGTCGTCCAGAAAGTCCTTCACTTGCACTTCTAACCTAGAAACACACATTCCACATCATTATAAAGGATAATGCAGTGCACAAATATTAGTAGATGCAAAACGAGTGCATTCACTTGTCAGTAGTATGTACAAGTAGTGCAATAAAAAACACAAATACACACAATCACACATATCCATGTGCACACACACACAAATGCGCACAAGCACACAAACATGCATGCACATGAGCACAAGCACACACACACACACACACACACACACACACACACACACACACACACACACACACACACACACACACACACACACACACACACACACACACACACACACACACACACACACACACACACATTCCTTGGGCCGAACCGCAGACTTCTATGTCTATATAGCGTTTTGGAAAGCCTCTCTATCACACTCGAAGCGGGACTGGAAAGCTGCCACTCCGAGAGTGGAAATCTGTATTTGTGCACAGAAATACAAATAAAAGAACCAGTCAGAAAAGAAAAACTGTTTGGGTTAACGCATGCACCGTCCCCACTGGGGCCGGGGCCTGTTGATAAACTACTAGGAGAGGCTAGTCCAAACATTGGTTCTTCAAACTCCTGCACCCCCCCGCCGGAGCTCTCCGGGGCCAGATGGATCTGGTGCAGCAGACCCCGGAGGCGTGTGGTCGTTTGTGCTCCGCTCGGTCCTTCATCTCGCCGCCGCACGCCACCCTGGAAAACCCACCGCCGTTTACATGTGCCGGGGTCTCAAAACAAACGCGCTGCTCCTGTTTCAGGGCCCTGCGAGCTGTCACGGGGGGGGCCCCTGATGATAAAAAAAAGGCTAGAATTTGCCGAGTGTGTGTGTGTGTGTGTGTGTGTGTGTGTGTGTGTGTGTGTGTGTGTGTGTGTGTGTGTGTGTGTGTGTGTGTGTGTGTGTGTGTGTGTGTGTGTGGAGAGAGAGGGGATCCCTGTAACGCCATGCACAATATTTACAGAGAAAGGAACCATCATCTTTCATACGGAACCAGGACTCAATCGTTTTTCCAAATGGCGGTAAGCTAAGACATGCGATGAGTTCCGCGGAACAAAGAACAAGCTTGGGTTCTATGTTGTAGAGGGAATAGAAGAACATAGTATTTACATGACCTGGTCAGCTCAAATTCCACAAATGACTGAACGACGGTCAACTGAACAACGAGAGGAATGATGACCAAAGTCCTCATTCCAGAGCCCTGAGTCTCTATTTCATATATACAGCAGAAGCAGACTCCCGTGCACTGCCCCATCTGGATCAAGAGAACAGGGGTGGAAGATTGGAGAGGATGCAGCAAACATTGATGAGAAATACATTTATAGGTCAGGGTGTTGATCTTCTGCCACATGCAGTCCCTAGAAACGTACTCCCCAAAATGACAAATAAATAAGCATGTACACCGAAAGAAGGTGATGGCAGACATCATTCAGAGTCGCTCCGAGTTTGCCTGATGAGTAAAGCACAATGAAGTGGAAGGGGGTTAATGGTTTTAAAAGGCTAGCCTTGTGCGGATGTGCTTGGGGGAGCTTTAAAGACTTCAACGCTGGAGACGGGACGTCCTGGATGAGAGAGCGCCCCATCGCTGGATAATATCTGGCCCTGAACGACGCGTGGGGAATAAACGTGGCTCCCGGTTCCATGTGGAGGGAAGGAGAATTAAAAATTAAGCACAAAAATGGTTTCTTGGCTGGAGCACGGGCCAGCGGGGAACACTTTTAACTATGATGGAGGCCTGGCTGCGATGTAGCGGCGGCGGCGGCCTTGTGGATTGACGTGGAAAACCAACAAAAGGCTGAACACGGTGGAGTGAGGTCACGCTTCCCATAGCTACGCTAGGCCGCAGCAAAAATCTGTTAATCCAATGTGCAGTTTTATTTGATTGCATGTTCATTATACTTAATATAATATAATATACCGGTAGTTTGTTTCTGTCGACCCCCGTTGCTCCATGGAACGATGACTATTGGCCGTAAATCACGTTTAAATGACTACTGAATCAGGCCGCAGATAAAGCCTTGGACTTTCCTAAAACAGCTAACATCCGGCGTTGACGGCACTATAGGTCATTGACTCTCATGCTGCCTTTATTTTTGGTCTAACACCCCTTATCTCACTTGCTTATATTGGTTAACTGTATTTTTTCCTTTCATGCTGTTCACTGCTATTGTCTATAACTCTGCCTGGTATGAGTTTTAGGCTACACAGTCTTCTATGTTTGTTTGGAAGTACTCAGGATAGTGGCAGATGCACGCATCTATTTTGGAAAGATGCTTCAGTGGGAGAAAGTTCATTGGTTTACTTGTTCTTCATTTTGTCACGTATGTTACATTTAGTCTTCTTGTGCTACATAAAGCGATTACTTTGTCTCTTTTAATAGATGACTCTACAACCTCACATAAAGGGGCAGCTGGCTGGGAATGCACTTACATTTTGTAGTTGGAACTGTAGGGGTCTAAACCAACCAATAAAGTAGTGGAGGCTTGGATCAGAGATGCTCTCATTTTAGTAAATAAGTGTAAAATGTAAAACATATTGCGAGGTTCTACGGCTACATTTTTTTTTAGATATCAACCCCTCTTTGACCATGACAAGAAATGGCAGTTCCAAGGTGAACCCCCATGAAGCCGGCAACTGGTTAGGGCAGTTGTTTTTAATATTTTTCCTTTTAGTCTTATTCCTTTGACTACTCTGTAGCACAAAAAATAAACTGTTATCGTCAAGGTCTAATAATTATACAAATTATCCTGGAGTGACGGACACGAACGAGCACCCTCCACAAAAGGACAAAAGGAGATCCCATCTCGTCTCTCACTGGGGGTCTGAGGTGGGTGGTGTTCTGGACGGGGGGGAACTGCAGCGCAAAATGACATTTTCTTGGAAGAAGTAAAAGAAACGAAAGTTAAAACTCCTGCGGCACATTGTAGAGGCCATTCTTGACTGTACTCTCTATATCCGATACTTTACTGCCTTGGCTTGTCAAGCATTTCTTTCCCAGAACACACTCTAATGAAGCTATCTCTGGTTCTGATGGATTTTTTTATTCTAGATTTTTAGTAAAAGTAAAAAAGGACACACAATCGAACAAGAACATACAATGACAGCACATGGTGGGTGGTTGACTTACTTCTGGATCTCGTCCTGAGTGAGTTGCTCTTGTCTCGGTTCTCCCGTTACCATCGCAAGCTCATCCCTGAGGGACTGGTTCTCCCTCTTCAGGCGGGCAATCAGCTGAGATGGACACGGAAATAAAAGCACACAAACGCACACACACACACACACACACACACACACACACACACACACACACACACACAGACACAGACACACACACACACACACACACACACACACACACACACACACACACACACACACACACACACACACACACACAGATCAGGGGATCCATCAAGTCTTTCAAACTTGTAGCTTATAGCACAAATAGGATAAATGTTCAATATTTTCTGCGGCATAAAAAGTTGAAATTGAAAAATATTGCCCAGTGTGTGTATGCAATAGCCAATTGCACACACACAAAGGGCCGCCAGAAAGCCTATGCCAGTGGATGACCGAATCTTCCTGAAAATACTTTTGTGGCTTTATATCTCCGATTCATTTTGAGGGCAACTCTGAGCGATTCCAGGCAACTGGATGCTTCAGCGAGAAACACAGGAAGCTAATGATAGCACACCATAACATAGCATTAAGCATATCCGGTGGCACAGAGCGCATGAATTCATCGGGCTCCCATCTATGTTCAAGTGTTTTGTGAAGGCTCTAGAGCACTCAGCCAGTGGGCAGGTTGCCGTCGGTAACCGCCGTCTGTGTCCAGTTACTGCATGTTTGTTAAAAAAAAAGACACCGCTCACCAAGTACCAGACAGTGGCACTTACGGCCGTCTATAGAGAGGTATGTAGATAGCCATCTTCTCATAAAGAAATAAGAGCGAGTGTGATATAGCAAGAATGTGCATTAACGTCAGAGTCATGATCCGAGAAGAGACAGTGTGACGACAGGCCACTTTTTAGAAGGCTATGTTGAAAAAATAATTAAAAGGGATTCCACCCATTCAGCTCCAGAGATTTTTTTTAACCCCACAAACCCTAACGTTACTATGCTCCCAGCCTGCGGCACTCTGCACAAGTTCCAAAAGAAGTCCTTGAGTGCTGGTAATGAACCTCAATGAACCTGAAATATCTGCACAAACTAGGCCGACTCATTTGAGCCATTGAAGATCTAAGGAATAATTTTCAAAGATAGCAAAGCATCTTCATCCAGGGTCATCATATCTACGTTATCTTTGTTGATGAGATCTGGTGCCACAGATCTTTTCTTGGCCCCGGTTAAAGGGGTAGGTGCGGCTGGCGAGGTCAATATGTTGAGAGAATGTTGTCTGACTGACTATAGTAAGGCTATAGTAAGTCTGACTCTTAGGATAAGCCAGTTCTTGATAGTTGATTAAAGTGCCAGTGCAAATAGTATCAGTAATGATTCTGTTGCTGACAACACTCGATATCAATACATCAATCGATTACAAAAAGGAATTTATTAAGGTCTGCACTTTTTGACCACATCCACTTAGCGACAATGAGTGAATCAGTTGTGCAAAATAAAGTGCTGCACAAGCAGGTTTGCAAAACAAGTGATTGGCTCCTATTTACAAGACCCTTGATTGTTTTTCTATAAACACAAGAAACAATCCCTCGGCCAGGGATTGTTAGAACCCAGACCTTGTATTCTTCCATCTGTAGCTCTTCTGTTTATCTCTTGATTAGCTTTGTGCCGGTCAGTGTGAGGCTCAGGACTTTAACCCCCAGTGAGGAGGATCCAGCCGCAGGCCCTCTGCCTTGGGTCCACGTCCAGCAGCTAGAGGCGGACCCCACCGCTTGACCTATGGCTGTCTGATGTGAGTGCAGGCAGCCCACTGCGCTCCCTGGCTCTGAGGCCAGCACGGACCCCGGCCTCTCTCGGGTAACACGTCTTGAAGGCATGCGAGGCTGCGCCTGAACGCCGTGGGTGAGGAGGGGACTATCAAAACACTGCGGTCTGCCAGCCACCACCAGTATTATTGTTCAAATTGCATGTTACCGGGATATTTTAATAACTACGACAAGTTGTAAAAAGCCGTGCGGTGTGGTGGTGCAATGACCTCGTTGCCAAAATCGATGGAAAAAACAACTCGTGGTCCCAACGATGAAATGCTCCCGCACGGGTTTAATTTGATATAAGGTTTGACCTAACTCATCGAGGGAATTAAATTAATTTATGGAACCAAGGCAAACAGGTTTTTAAAAGTATTTAGTTGTTATGGTAATATTATTTTTAGTGTCTGGGTTTTCTCACAAGAAGGACAGTTTTACCTCGTTCTCTTTAAATGATGGCATGGCATATCTGGTTTCACGACCACACATCCTAAGGACAGAACCACTGCCAGCCCCAGGATTGTCTCGGTGGACCAACTAAACCAGTGGGAAGGTGGCAGCTGAATACCAGACTCAACGACACTCCTGACACTCAGTCGCTAGGGAGCCATGGGGTCAGAGAGGGTTTACGCAAGGTCAGAGGTCAAACAAAGTAGACAAAGTTTAGCAGAGTAACGACCGGCCGCCGAGTGCCCCCTTCTCAAACACAGAAACAGTCAAACAACCCCCCAGTTCTTGAAAAGAAACTGCAAGATTTTAGTTAAGAGTCACCCAGTCTAGGGCACATTTCATGGCTAATCCAGCCCGTGTTACATTCTATAGGCATTGACCTTCCTAGATGCCTACCTCTGCCCTTAGCCCCTCCCTTAGTGTCGTTCAGAAGAGCCAACCTGATGTAATGCTCCCAGCTGTTAGCCGACCGCTGGCCGCTGGACATGCAGTTTTAAGTTGCAGTCTATTTCAGAGGGCCCAAGCCACACAGTGCCACTGCAGCGCCAGGGACCACCGCATGCTAGGAATAAAGCCTGTCTCAGGCCATGTGACACATGATGTCAGCCAATCGCATTGCAGCGCTAGGTCAGGGTGGCTTGGTGAGAAAATCGAAGAAAACCCGGGTTCAGCTGAAATCACCGGGACATGAACGGCTCTTTTGGAAAGCCCTTTTGCAGTACCTCATTGCTAGTTGGAAGCAGGCTATTTTCTAAGCGACATAATATTTGCAAATAATAAGGATAATTTTGATGCCTGTGATTTTTGATAGCAGATAGTCCTGTTCAAACAAAAGGCCACAGTACAGATGCAGATTACACTGACGACATGCAGCCATTTGAGATGAATGTTGTACGTTCTGCACCGCTCACAATCAGTGCGCAGTTACGGAAACCCTTTGTGGGGAGAGTAGGGCAGGGGTTTGCTTTGCTACCTATACCCAAAGGCAATTCCTCCAACCCAACCACCTACCTCAGACAGACATGGCTGGATATTGTGTGTGCGTGTGGCATCATTAAGACTCTGTGTAGTGCTCGAGGAATCGCATTCTACCTCCCACAAGCTGGAGTTGACGATGAGCTGGAGAAGCGGGGGAAGGGAGGACATTCATGTGACACGTGTGTGTGTGTGTGTGTGTGTGTGTGTGTGTGTGTGTGTGTGTGTGTGTGTGTGTGTGTGTGGGCATGCTCGTGTGTGTGCATGTGAGACAGAGAGCTATAGATAGAGTGAAGAGTAGGGCCCAGGTTCAAGAGGGTCACCCAGCCACTGTGTAAACCCATGAGACCCCCACGTGAGGCCAACTACCTTGACAGTTTAGGGGACGAGGGGTGAGTGGCGTTGAAAGGAAGCTGGTAATCCAGACCACCTACCAACAGTGAGCCGGCGGCACCATATAGTCGGCTCCATTTTCACAAGGGAGCATATTTGGAAGAGTGAAGTGTAGCAGCACAATTTCGATTTTTTCCCCCCAACGCGATATGAATTTCCACTTCAATAAAAGCGTGGCGTTGATAAAGCCCAGAAAAGTTGAAGTAGAGCTTTAAACACTCATACTCTTTTGAAATGCCTGTTGACAGGTCTTAGTAAGATATATAAATGATCATTCGTTTCACATCTTGCAAACAACCTAGCTCTCTTTCCTCCTGGTGGGGTCTGTATTGAAAGCAGCCCTAAAGAGACAGGTTTGAATCCCCTCCGTGGGGTGCAGCTTGTATTGGACATGTGCATGTATCTAGAACCCAAGACCACGGCCACCCGTCACCTCTGAACCTCGGGGTCGGAGGAGGGAGGGCAGGTCAAGGGGGGGGGGTTAGTCTAGACTGGAGGGGAGAGGATTAGCAGTTGCTTTAGCACGTCTAGAAGACACGGGCAGCCTGACGCGGTGTGGCCCTTGCACTGACTGTGTACGTGGCCCTGGGGTCACTCCAGCCGCCAGCCAGGCGTGATGGTTCCCTGGTTCAAATATGGTTTCATCCCGGGGTGGAGGCCCGTAGCCTACATACCTGCCGATCGTTTAAAGGGACTGTGTCGTGTTCCCTTTGAAGGAGGCCCGTTGTATAACCCTGCGAGCAGCGCTGTGGCTCAATCAAGGTGCCAGGGGGGGGGGGCCTCCATCTGGCTGGGAGATGGCTGCTCCAAAGTGACCTCAAATAAACAAATAGTTTGATCTGAGTCAGATCAGACAAGGGGACTGCATCGCTTCAGACAGGAAAGAAAAAAGAACCTGGCATTTTATTGACCGTTGCCCCGCATCCCCCGCCCGTCTTCCCACCCAGACCAGAATTGGTGACATCATTCGGCAAACTGCAAGCTGCTTTTTTCCCCCCAATATCCGAGAGACAGAGAGACAGACAGAGACAGAGAGAGAGAGAGAGAGAGAGAGAGAGAGAGAGAGAGAGAGAGAGAGAGAGAAACTAAATTAAAAGCACACCAAATAAGCCCTAAACCGAGACGGGGAGCTTTGCCCGTGAATGCTTAACGGTTTGCCTACAGCCGTAACCGGGCCCGGACCCGAACGGGAAGCTGCCAGACACCGGCACAATTACTGGTCGAGGCCGCAGACTCTCTTAAAAATACCTCTGCAGGGTTTGCAAGTAGAACAGCCAAGCCCCCGTGCAGCTACACAGTAGCAGCCCCCGGGCACGGCGGGCCCGTGTTGGAGGATCAGGAGAGGGTATAATGATGATGACTGGCGACTCAATATCTCCTGGCGTGCCAAGAAAAGTCTCTCCAGGAGAGGCCTGGAGATCGGGGTCGCGGTGGCGGTTGTTTGGTCACGTTTTTTTTTTTTTTGGCCGAAGAACAGCGGTAGAATCTGACAGAGTCTGGGTCCGCGGATGCATTGCTCAATGCAGTTTGAGTATGGCTTGAAATGTGAAACACCGGTGAAACGTGAGCGAAGCGTTTCTCCTCCCTACAAACGTGGCGCTGGAATAGGTGTTTAATGAAGTGTGGCTACTGGTAACTGACCTTGTAATTCCCCTATATAAGTCGGTCCTGCTGTTACGACCTCCATTGTGACGTGATTCGACCACGACTCACACAGCATTACCACGAGGAAATAAATCTCATATTGAGTCATACAAGGCATGTGAGAGAAATATATACGAGACCTCTGAAGTAAAGATCACACATTTTTTGTTCAGTCTGACTTTGTTTTAAGCACTGAAAGTTTGCCAGTACGTTCATAAATGCTTCCATTCTGTGTGTGCTGGGGACTTATGTGCGTGCGTGTGTTTGTGTGTGTATGTCCATGTGTGTCTGTCTTTTTGTCTGTCTGTCTGTCTCTCCATGTTTGTATATGAATGGTTGTGTGTGGGTTTGTGTCCGTACATTCATGTATTTATTTGCACGTCCGTACATAAGCACGTGGGTGTGTGTGCGTTTCTGTACATACAAATGGATGTGTGTGTGCTTGTGCGCAAGTGCGGGCATGCATGTGTCAGCGCGTGCTTGCATGTGACTGCGTCCGTACATTCATGCATGTGCACGTCTGTGTATAAGCATGTGGGTGTGTGTGTGCGTTTTGTACATTGGATGTGTGTGTGTGCGCAAGTGTCTTCATGCATGTGTCAGTGCGTGTGCCGGTGTGTGTGCCTGTGCGTGTGTGTGTGTGTGTGTGCGTATTTACAAGTGTGTGTGTGTGTACATACACGTGTGTGTGCGTGTGTGTGTGTGTGTTCGACATGCATATACAAACTCATCTGGTGCTGGGTGCAGCTCAGAGGAGTCTTGAGGTATTGGGATAGGACCTGCCATAACAGAGTCGCGGGGCGTGTAAACAAGAGGGAGGCAGAATGCTAACAGAGCGTGAGGGCGGTGTAAATAGCATGCGACGGACGGGCTCGTCAGCTCATGGAAACATGGAGCCCGGCCATTGTCGCCAATCACTGGAACCGACCCGTCTGGGATTGGAACAGAACCCATTGAAGAGGATTGTAAAAAGGGGTTGGATGGATGGAAGGGCGGTTGGATAGGGGGCGGGTTTCTTGAGGACACGGTGGGTTACGCTCTGTGAAACCAATGGATCCTCTCTTTTAATACAGACTGATCAGCTTCAGGTCTGGAAGCCATGAGCAGACTCTGGCGGGGGCAACTGATGGTAGATTACGTCACTGCCTTGTGGTATGAAGGCTGGTGTGTGTGTGTCTGGGGATTTGTCTAGTGTGTGTGTGTGTGTGTGTGTGTGTGTGTGTGGTGTGTGTGTGTGTGTGTGTGTGTGTGTGTGTGTGTGTGTGTGTGTGTGTGTGTGTGTGTGTGTGTGTGTGTGTGTGTGTGTGTGTGTGTGTGTGTGTGTGTGTGTGTGTGTGTGTCTGTACCAGAACAGGGTCCTCTTCCTCGTTCAGCACAGCCTCGTTCTTGATGAGAGCCACGCGCTGTGCGAAGCGGCATGTGGACATGGACTCCTACAGCAGACACACCAGACAGCAGTGGGAGTACGGGTTGGCAGGTGTGTGGGTCAGGGGTCAATCAACTCATTAATTTGATCAGTAAAATAATTAAGTACTAATAAAAAGGAAACGTGATTATTTAAATCTGAGCAGATGTCATCTAGTTAGTAGCAGTTTGTTGTAGTAATAATTGACATTTTTTATTGATGTTGATTTTGTATTATGTATTTAAAGCTTGAAAATTCAATTGGATGTGTGTTGACTGTAATCGTCTGCACTTAGCTTTTCGCTACAGCTCCCGCCAATTTAGCCCTTCATAAACTCTATGCTAAACGACAGTCTGTATTATTACTCGTCCGTGAGCTTTCTTTGGAAAGGGGCCGATGGTGGGTGGTGTGCGTCCTTACTTTGAGGTTGGTCTTGTCCACGGAGAGGGTGGAGATCATGGTGGTCATGCAGTTGCCCCCCAGACTGTCCCTCAGCACCGAGGTCATCAGGGAGTTCCTGTAGGGGATGTGGGCGCGGCTCTCCGACAGCGAAATGATAACCTGGACAGGAAGTAAAAACAACATTTGAAAGGAATGAGTGCCCGAGAGAATGGATTTAAATGAAATAACATATACCGTATGTATAATAAAAGATCCATCATGATTGTATCATAATGATATGCCATAGAGACATGTGTGGTTATGTTTTCCAACACGTCTTTGTGACAGATATCGATGTTTGGATTACCATAAATCAAAGTGAAGTTATTATGGTGATGGCTGAGATTTATGGATCTGGAGTTGAATCACGGCAGAACTGAAAATGTGTTAAGCATATTCTCCTAATGCATAATTAAGTTATATTTATGTCAGGAAGAGGGTGTTTGATTAATGTAGACTGGAACAGGGAATATTGGAATGACTTACAGCTACATGTAGGCATATCATAACATTCATTATAAACTAATTTGGATTAGATTTTTCTTCTGTTCTTGGCTGAATTCTTTCTTTTACCCACCAACATTGAGCCAATTGGTCATTATTGCCTTATGTATACATTTTCTACCTCTACAATATGCTCAAAATATTCCCATCATCATAAATCTGAACTATACTATATACTAATATAATATAAAAGGACACATGCACTTGTACACATGATACATAAATAATGGGTATCACGCCTTTTTTCTAAGAATCCTCCGGCTACCTGCTCCAGGTAATGCAGGGAGACGTTGATGTACTTGGCTTCGGTCAGCAGCTGGCCCCCCAGGGCCATCTTGTTGACCCTCTCCGACCCGGCCAGGTCCACCAGGTGCAGCTTGGAGCGCCGCACAGTGGCGGAGCCCGGCTGGCGCCCGCACAGGTACACGGTGAAGATGCAGTGGGAGCGCGTGGACGCCTTGTTCAGGAGGGTCTGTAGGACGAGGCGAAGGTTGAAAGGTAGTAGAATTAAATAAAAACACACACCTTGATGTTATACCACACGTTCCACGCACAGCGCGCCACCGGTGCCTATTGGTCTTGGCGTAGGTCTTAGTGCCTCTAAAAAAAGCATTCAGACGTCAGGAGAAGAACGCCACCTGCGGTCACAGCAGAGCGCAACTTTCACATAGTGTTTTAGGGAGTTGGAAAAAAACAGGATTTTACCCTTTTTTTTTTCTAAATTGGGGACTCATTACAGTAACTGTGATCAAATGGAACAGAATACTATATTGACAATCATTATATACTCTTGGGTTCACTGGCTCTTTAAAGAGCAGAGGAACGTTAATCCTCTGCGTCATTTTCTCATGTGCTGTGCAGAAATGTGTAACAAGGATAATGATCAAACTTACGAACACCATACTATTTCTGTTTGACAGTTGAAGGAATTCTTATTCTTTGTCCAAGGTACTTTCCGTATTAGAGTGACTATTTTTGGCATCCAGGGTTTTGTTCTGACCAGATCAAAGCCATGAGCATGTGTGACCAATAAGAGTAAACAGATGTAGACGGTTTGACCGCGACACTGGGGGTTGATCTTCAGATGTTTCTGTGTAACAGTAGAAGTCCGGGTGAGGCACCAGAGACAGATATAGTCTCCTGTGACTCATCCCGTACATCCCTTTCCCCCCCCCCAAACAAAACAAGCACCATCAGGTTGGCGGTGGTAATGGTGGTGGTGGGGTAACTTATGCTGAGAAAGGGAAACCCTGTCCAAACCCTCCAACAGCAGCTAAATGTCCTTTCATTTCTGGTTGGGATGGACAAGTATTGTGACCGGCGTTTGCTTTTTATTTGCATAATGAAACATAATGAAACGTGTATCTCACATTATCCTTTGATGAATTAAAATATGTCTTTCATATATATTGAGACAAATGGTCTTCAGCCAATGATCACCGATGCAGGCTTGGCTCTATTCCCCTGACGTCATGAGAAGATCAGGCATACAAAACACATTGCCGAAGAACACTTTTTATAAGTGGGGCTCAATCCTTGACTTGCGGCTGGGTTTATTGTGCAAGCAGCTCTAGCCTATCAAAGGTCTCGACAGCTCATGAGAGATTATTCTGTATCTTTACCCGCCCCCGTCTCCTCCTTCCTTCTTCCAAATTCCCTTAATTGTTCACCACCCCTCACTTGTCCCCCAGTAACTCATAGATTGAGGTGAAGACAACAATGACTACTTAGGGGGGGCTTGATAATTGATCAAGATATGGAAGGAAATACATTTTATAAAAGCTTTGGTTGCAATTGGGGCACAAATGGCTATGACTGACTGCTTATTTCCAACACGAGAAAAGTATTGAAATCCACCCCTGCCCTTGTTTATTTAGTAGTTTTTCAGCCAGTAAGTCAATAGATTCCCCATGCGTACATCAAGCACCAAAGCAACAGCAACAACCTGTTCAATTCCATTAACTGGTCAACTTTACCCCGCCCTATAGGGCTGACTCCAATTAGTTCTTTGATGAAATGTTTGGCCCATGGCGTATGTAGTTGAATTTCACTTTAAACAAATGCTGAACAGTATTTGGAACAAATGTAGCAACACAGCAAAAAAAGCTTAAAGCTGTCTGTTTGTATCAAAAATGCCATTGTTGTGAAATTCTCTCAGCAGCCAATCATGTGTTTTTCGCACTAGTAAAACAGATGTCTTGGGATTTTCATCAACTAAATAACGTTTTTAAACTTGCCTATAATACCTTTCTTGCATGTTTATGTACAAATTATATATGCTTTAAAGGCTAGTTGCCCAATCATACTAGAAACAAAATATGCAGAATTAATTAAAAGAACAATGGGCTAGCCTACTTTATGGTCAAATGCACCTCTCCACTGGAGTGAGACATCAAGGTCAAACATGATTCCACACACACACACACACACACACACACACACACACACACACACACACACACACACACACACACACACACACACACACACACACACACACACACACACACACACACACACACACACACACGGCTAGATATCGTGTGGGTAGGACGGAGGAAAAGGTCCAGGACGAGGTGAAAGATAAACAGGAGGGCGGATGAACAATGAAGGATAAAGGAATAACCAGATGAGTGGAAGTGTCTCCAGGGGAGGCTAGAAGAAGGTTCAGAAGATGTCATTCCTCTCCAATAAAATACATCAGAGGAGGAGGAGGGGGAGGAAGGAGGCTCAAGGAGTCCCTTAGCAAGAAATTCAATGAAAAAATTTGCTCATGATTCCCTCCACCTGGAAAGCAGTAAACACACAAACGATTCGGCACCAAGGTCCATTGGACGTCCGTGTGGAATCGTTGATGACACACTGAAGTGTGGCTGCTCCTCTGTCTCCTCCGCGTGGACCTCGACACCCACGTCCTGAGCAAACAACGAGAGGAGTCTCTGGTTGCAGGAGCACGTCCCCCGGGAAGAGGCTTCAGCCCAGATTGTCCCCCAACGTCCTCCCCAGAGCTCCACGGGGTGGGAGTTGTTTTCACAGATCAGTAAGGCGTGGGCTGCGGAGGATTCCCCACTGGACCTCTAGCACTGAGAACCCTTTGGTCAATAGTTTTATGTAACAAGCAGGGAGTGTGTTTTTGTCCGGGAACAAAATGCCCTGGGGTTGGACAGTGATGGTCAATCCCAGTGCTCATCTTGGTCCTCTTGGTAGTAAGGTTTCGGACAGTATTGACATTGTTTTAGCTGAAGGGATTAAGCATTTCGTAGATAAGTGACGCTTGAGGTGAAATAACATGATATACGCTGCGGGATTGGTTTCAAAAGCTCGGAAAACCCTGAGCAAGTTGCACTGACAAGTTTACAAGAAGCTCAAAACACAACTATTTGGTTCAGGGTGGCTTAAATTCATGGCAGGACTATTCCAACCGCATTAAACTGAAACAAATTTGCAGTAGTCAACCAAAATGTATAAAAAGATGCCCATCTGTGATTCAAAACCGATGACTCGCCTCATTGTTTTTTATTTACCCACAAATAAACTGACTGGTATACACCGTAAACAAGGTGAACACAACTGTCCCAAACCTAACTTTGCAGGGCCTCGACCGAACACACAGATTTCTAATCTGTTTGGAAAGTAGAGGAGCAAGCGCATTCATAACAACCACTCAAGCATATACAGTCAATTATAGTAGGGGCACTGGGTTTTACCAGGGAAAAAAGATTATTTAAAAAAAGATTATATTACAGAACAATTCAAAAGTACTGTAAGATTGATCTCGTGGGACTGGTAATAATGTATATTTCTTTAGATGTCTTCAATTTGAACACAGGCTAATTTCCATTTGGCCAGTACTTTACCATCATACATGATTTCCCTCAGAGGATTAAAAAGGTTTTATTGAAGTATTATGCTGATGTTTTCCAGAAGGCCGATGTTTCCACTTACCTCTGCAGTCATACGATGAGTGTCACCCAGGAAGAGAAGATTCAGGGCTTCTTCCTCATTGGCCGACTGCTGAATGGACAGATTCCTGAGCTGGATATTCTGCTCAGAGTCATGCATGATTGTTACCGTACTGAAAAGAAACCATAGAAATCAGAAAATAATAAGATACAGTTATTATGTCAGAATACTATAACTATAATACTATAACTATATCCTGAGCTTAAACATTTTCGATAAACATTTAAAGATTTATTTTGTACACTTTTTTAGTCATCGTTAAAATTTTCTACAATGAAAGGCAGGCCAATCTATACTGCTTAACCATGGATGACAATGCACACCTTAACCAGTGCTCAGTCCCAAAACAAGGCCCGTGTGCGGCTCGATACGAGCTCTGTTGGACACATGTTCTCCATCCGTCTGGAGGGTGGGAATCACAGCTCGGTAGTAAACGGGGCTCACTTTTATGAAGCAATCTTCAGCTCTCTCCGAAAATATTCATGGGAGTTGGGCTGCAATCCTTTAGGTTAAAGTGAAGCGAATATGCTATAACCTGTGTGGCTACTGCCTTCTGTTGTCAACTAAGGCCATCCCCCCCCCCCCCCACACACACATACACTGGAGAACAGCTGTGAGTAACAAAGACAAGTTAGACTTTGGAATGGTTTGAACAAAACGTCAATAACATTTCTCAGACAAATGTCAATTCTGTCCCATATACATCTCTTTTTGTCCCCATTTTCAGGTGATGGGAATAACCTTTAAAATGTCAATTTCTGTATCAAAAAAGAGACAATGAATCACACGATCGGGAATCAAGGGGAAACTGTGGGTGTCAATGCAGGACACATGGTTTGTTTGTGATGCTGCCATACATACAGTCAGACCTCCCAAGCTCTCCCGCTGACGTGCAGACAGAGAGAAGGCCTGGAAAACATCTTCAAAACATCTTCACCACATGCTAAGGGAGAGGCGGGCAATCGATAGTCTCAATAGAGTGCCGGAGCCCGGGTACCTGATCAAGCTGTTTCTGCAGAACAGTGTATATTATTTATGCATTGTTTATGTTATTTTTGGGTCCACCATTCGAAAGCCAAATCGGAATGTTGCTAATGGAAGGAAAAGCCGGAGAGGAGGGATAAAAAAAAAAAACTAAAAAAGTTTTGAGAGAGGTGAAACAGACGGACAGGGAAATGCCAGATTTGACAGTTGCCACAGCTTCTCCTTGAATCAGCAAGCGTGGCCACAACATGGTCAACAACGGGCCCTGTCTATTTCCAGAAGACTGTCATTTGTGGCAATGGAAGCCTCAGGCTCAATCTGTCGCATAAGGAGAGAAGCAACTTTAGAATTTAAAAATAAATAGAAATCAAGGTTATAAATTGTGATGGTGACATGAAAAAAAAAATATATATATATACCAAAACGCTTTCAATCCAAAATCTAATTTCAGAAGATTGCAAATATAACCCAGAAAAAGGGAGAGGCTGAGGTTGGGAGAACAGGAGGAACAAAAGGTGGATGGAAAGAAGGAAGAACGAAAGAACATACAAAGCCACAGAACGAAAGAAAGGGAGGCACAGGGTTAGAAAAAACAACAGAAACACCAGAAGAAACCCAGCCGAAGGTGTTCTGAAGGACGTAGCCGTGGATGGCCACAATAAATGCTTCGGTACACAATCAGCTAGCATTCCGCTCCGGTGGCAGAGGCCCGGGGTCGGCCACAGCCACTGGTGTCCCGACACCGTGATTATGTCAGCGGGCAGTCAGCAGCCGTACGGTAAATACCAGCCGTGTGGCCTCCCTGTTTGACCGCACAGCGACGCCTGTGCCATGTAGCCCTTCCCCTGACCTGCTCAAGGATAGGGCTACATGAATACAGTGGAACATGGTGCTAGCAGGGATCTTTATTTTTGACCAAAATGCAAAGCATTCGCTGTCAAGCACTGGGTTGAAGATCATCTAATTCTGTGATCCATTTTCAACGTGATTATATATGTCACGTTGTAATGTATAGATATGTTTATATCCCGCGAGGCTAATATACTGATAAATAGATAGATGGATAGATTAATGCTTTATTGATCCCAAGATAAATTCAGAAATTCTAAATGGAGATAAAAAGTGAAAAAAGAATGGCATAATAAAATACTGACGGTAGGTCCTCTAGCCTGCATGCTTCAAGTTGGCGGTCCAGAAGGTCGTAGCACACATTGTTGTATATCTCCAGGTAGGAGATGTGGGTGGTGTAGACCATGGTGCTGTCCTATAACGATGGGGACAATCGTTTACAGTGTATTCAAACTAAAGCTGTGTGTCTAAAACTTGCATGGTTGACTTTGTCGTATATATGTGTGTGTACACATTATTGTTAGTGGCTTTCGATAAAGCATCTGCTATGGGTGATTTTCATACAAAAAAAAATACTAGTAGAAATCAGTTATTGCAGTAAAGTTTACACTAAATCACTTGAATGGAAAGAAGCAAAAGGAACACTACAAGTAATCTCAGAGTATTTTGAGAAAGGTGACTTTATTAAGGTATAAATCCAACTATTTTAGACACACAGCACATCATCAACCAGATAATAAATCAAACCATTTCCTCAAACGGTCATATAAAGCTTTGTGCTGCATGTGGCAAACAGCTGCAGCGCACGCACATCAAATAGGATTCCCAGCTCTCTTTCAAAGACTGCTTTTCTCCCCATTGTCTAGAATATTGGTCCTCGAGGCTCACCGAGCAATAGTTTGGCAACAGAGCACTTGGATTGTTGCACAAACAGCAGGAGTTTTAGGAACAAAAGAACATAACGGGTATTGTGCTTGGTTTGCTCCACCTCACCTTACTTTGTCTGCTCAATGAATAATGTATATAATGTGAATATATAAGTAAGCTGGATCAGGTTCAGATCTGCTGAATGGAGAGAAGCTCTGCAAGAGCTCTCTCTGAGTACATGATTTATTTTTTAATGTCCCTTAAAGTGAGTCCGACGCATCATTCTTGGAAGATTCCTCACTGTGAAGACGCAGTGTTGAAATCACAAGAGGGTTAATTCGTCTGAAACACACGTTATTTTTTCATCATAATAATCCAGACAACACAAAAACTAAATCAGCCATCCAAGCTCGGGTGCTGACCTGAATGATGTGCTGGTACAGGTAGGAGAGGGTGCTGACCTGAATGATGTGCTGGTACAGGTAGGAGAGGGTGCGGGGTATAATCCCACGGTCGCCGTAGCGCCTAGCCCCTCCGGTGATGGTGAAGGTTTTCCCACTGTTCGTCTGGCCGTAGGCAAAGATGGTGCCGTTGTAGCCGGCCAACACTCTGACACAGAGGAACACACACATTTGGCACACAAACAAATAGAACAAAATAATATGGGCTGCGGAAATTGTTCTGAAAGCTGCAGAGTGATGTTGTGTTTTTTTCCTTCCACAGTGGAGAAGGATAGTAAATATCTTGAAATATCTGGAATGAACCAGATGAACTTGACTCTGGTCCTCTGGGAGTTCAGCATCCACATACACATTTTGTGGTGTGCCGAGCACTCAGTGCACCTGCCAGGCTAGTAGTCATCATGCTATGTGAAGAAGAAACCTTTAACAATGTAAAATAATAAACATTGTGCAATTGAAGTGCCACACGGCCTTCTCTGAGCCCCATATGTCAGAGAGGTGAGCAACACAGTACCACACTAGATGTCATAGGAGAAACATGTTGTGTTGCCAATGTGGGCTGGTGTTGCTGCTTGATAAGCGAGATTGGCCGCTTTAAGGTTGCCTATCTTTATTGAAAGGGGTTGGCCTTGCTCAGGAGCTAGAGTGAGGTAACCCATAACCGTAGGGTTGCTAGTTTGATTCTCGGCTCGTCCTAACCGCTTCTGACAAGCTGGATGTCGCGTTGCATGGCTGGTGTGTGATTGCGTGTGTGAACCGTCTGCTAAAGGCCCTAAAATGTAAAGGGGAGAATCCCTGCTTGTTTCTCTCTCTCGACAATTTCAATCAAACAGATATCATCTCCTCGTATTTTTCATGACACACACACACACACACACACACACACACACACACACACACACACACACACACACACACACACACACACACACACACACACACACACACACACACACACACACACACACACACACACACACACACACACACACGATCCAGGGCTCCAGTTATTTCTAATGCAACGTGGACCAACCAACCCAGTAGTTGAGTGGTGCGCGGCTTTCCCTTATTCTGCGCTATGCTATTCCACACCCCGCTTGTACGAGTGTAGCAGGGAAACCAAAAAACTCCTGTCAGATTTGATAAAAAGGCGTGTTTTCCTGACTTGGACGGCCCGCCTGGAAGCCACTTAATCCGCGCCATGAGTCATGGCGGTGATTCGCAGTGCCAGTGAAGTAGCCATGGAGTCAGTGTTTAGCTTTAATGTCAACGCTAATGATGCGGCCTGGACATGGGCTGCTCGGGCATGGGCGTTTCCCAATGCTTGTTCCTGTTTACACATCAGCCTTCCTGGAGACTGGAAAACGCTTGGTCAAGGGTACCGGAGCAGATTTTTGGTTTCAAGAATTATCGGTTATGTGTGCGGTGTGTGTGTGCGTGTGCGTGTGTTGTGGAGGCATACAAGTCCAGCCTAAAAGTTTTTCTGGTCGGAGTCAAATAAAAGAAAAGTTTAAAAAGTCTCCAAAGGTTGTTGTGACAACAACCTTGGTTGGCCAACATTGCTTGTAAGAGAAAGTCCTGACCTCAACCTGCAAAGAATAGAAGGTGCACATGTTCCTTTTCCGAAATTTCCCAGATATTGATTCCGGTCACCCTCCAGATTCAGCCAATGTGTGAAGAAAAGGATTGCAATTCAGGCTAACTCTCCAGTCTAGCATTATCTGGGGAGGTTGTTGAATAGGTTAAGGGGGATGCAATACGGTAAGTGGAACCCTTTCTGACCTCCATTTGTTATCTATTATTGATACATCTATGTAATAATATCTATATCTATGTTTTTCCAACATTACGAGCTGACGGGCGTAATGTTGGTTACACCAAAGGGAACAGACGACTTTCTGCCTCCACAGACGGCTGATACCATGGCAGTCAAAATGCTGTTATTAAAAATGATTACTGACTAGACTCTGAATGTTTCTTGACAACGGGGGCTTTAGGAAAATCATTGTCTGTCAATCCAATTTAGATTCTGGTTTGATAACTGCAACCCACATTTGCTACCGTCATTGGTACAATTCCAATATCAACAAAGGCCGAATTACACCATGAAATCAAACAGGAATGACGGGAAACCAGTACTGCTTCTTGTATAATTTTGCTGAATGTAAACACAAACTAAAATGCCTTTGAAAATCTCAAAACCCTTTGCGGCAAGGACACAAGGCCTGGGGGACAGGCCTATTGCTTTCATATTCTTTGAAAGAAACATTGCAGTAGGAAACAGGATCTGAACACCCAGAATAACCTTGTCCGTGCTTTGGATAATCAAGGCTCGATTACTTCTGCCCTACGTGAACCTGCATCCTTCAAAAGGATGCAAGGACCTGACATGTAATGAAGTAATGTTAAACTATCTCTTCTCTCGTATCTTCCTGACTGCATAAAACACCTGTACCCCTTCAGGGCTATGGACAACGTAGTCAAAATAAAAGAACCACAAGATCATGATCATTGACAATGCTAAACTGTGACTCCAGGTCGTCATGTGAACCATCTGCTACAACAAAGAGGTTGCCTTGCCTGTTCAAAGAAGGCTGACTTTGCAAAGATCACAGAGATCATAAGATAGCAAACAAGACTAAGTTAGGTCAAAGTTATCCTAATCCTCCTAAGACAGTTGATTTAGAAACATCTCACAATGTTTATATATATATCCCATAATAGCGATAGTGCATATAGTCTGTGGGGTCTGATACAAAAAGTCCACATAGTAATGAGGGGGGTGGGGGGGGGGGGGGGAGAGAAAAAACATGGTACAATCAAAAGCACCATTTGATCACAGGAAATTACAAGTTAAATTCCCCCCTCTTCTCAGCTGTGTTTCTCCCTCTCAGAAGTACGTCTTAATTTAGACTAACCTCTGGGCAGGGGCAAACCTTTGTCAAGCACCACTACAGTTCTTGTCGCTGGGATGGGAGTGGAAACCGAGTGGAAACCAAGTGTGAACTGCGGTCAAACCATAACAATCTTGCAACACTAAACGGTGCCATGGTGCCACGGTGAGGCCTTGTGGATGGTCAGTATTTGATTGTTCAAAAAGTATAAACAAAGAACGCACTTTTCCTGAGTTTGGGGCTAGAAACTGGTGGGAAGGGTACTTGAGGTTCAATAGGCACCTCCCACCCCCAGATGTTTCACTGGGCTGATTCAACTAGTCCATACGGCGCTGTTGAATCACGACAAGCATGGGTAGAAAGCATAAGCTGGACCTCTTGAGCTACAGGACAAGACTGTTTACTAGGATTAGCACTCAGCATGTGGTGCCCCATCGCCTAGCCCGGTGAGCAGCGGCTGTACTGAGACGAGATGTCAGAGTGTGCCACCCCAGACGCATGCCCAGTCCACTTAGTGGTTTTAACTGTCGAAAGTGGGGCCAAGAACAATAAAATCACTGACTCCTTCCATTTCCACTTTACAGTAAGCTCAAGCTTTACTGTCTTGCCATCAACCAGGCAGGCCTGTACAATATGTGTGGTCTTGCCCTAGGCCACCACTGACAGAGGACCAGTGGATATGGGTCTGCCCCACTTCTAACCATTTGAGTTACATTTTCTGAGTCAGAGATGGGGAGGTTTGTGGGCAAAAGACACATTGAGGTACAAATCGAATGAAAAACAAAAGACACACCAACGTTACCTGTCTGCCACTGGCTGAGCAATGGTTTCAAAGATCTCCTCTTGACCAGCAGTTTGATCGAACACCCTCCGGAACCTAGATGTCAAATAAAAGATCAAACAAATGTCCAACTGAACTGACTTGACTATTTAATGTATTTGTGAGCAGTTCCTCATAATAATTCACTACTTCATTGTAGCCAGCCAATTAAAGCCAAACCAAACCCCTTGTTTGAGCTAGACCCTACCGACTATCAAAATTAAGAAAAAATGTGTTTTTCTTTTCATTCAGGGAGATGCCATCCAGGATTCTTCTCTCTTGCCCAATACACTCCCACTTAATACAATGATGGAGGGTGGGGGGGGGGGGGGACCATAATGTTTGATCGATGTAACCCAAAGCCATAAACGGCAGATAACGGGTAACTCATACAATAGTATGGTTTGAACCCATGAAGGGCTAACATCAAATTTAAGACCACATGCCATCTTGTGTTTTTTCCGACTTTAGGCAATCAAGTGTAGATGTGAAACAGAATCAAGCCATAGCTTCTACAAAGTAACTCACTAAATAACTTTTCATCTAAAATAAGTTGTTTAAGAGGTGAGTTTCATTTAAAGGAGAACAGAGCCCCTCTGGCCGCGCCTTTAAAACATGCTAATAGGATATTTTTTGCTCTGGGGTAGGGGTCCCCTGTGACACGTACCTTCAATCCTCCTGCATGTAACCAGGTAACCATTTCAGCCAATCAGATGTCATGCACGAAAATTGCATGTGTTTGAACTAAAGGGAGTCCCCTGATTCAAACAGGTGTGTTGGTGGGGTTGGGTTCTCTTTAATGGACTTCCCTCGATTCCATGGAGAAAATGACATATAGCCTACTCCAATAATTTTACTTTGGGAACTATGACCATAATATTTAACTGAACCACATGTTGCTGGTTCAGCTCCAATGTCAAACAGCATTAACCGTCCACAGAACAAGAACACAGAGCAGGGCTTCATTGCCACTCCTAAGTGGGAGAGGAACTCTTTAGTCATTGGGCCCTTAAAGGCCAGGCACACCCTGCAATGTATTATTCCACCACGGAAGAAGATGAGAAGACGGATGGAAGTAGGAAATTGTTAAATGTGGACATTTTATTTTCGATAGCGTAGGGACACACGGGAACCTCCGGCTGACTATTTTTAAAGAGCCTGTGGCTTTTCCGAGGGCCTTCGGTGTCCCCTGCGTCTGACTTCCTCTGTGTGAACGTAGGGCTGTGTGGCAGCCAGGGGCCTTGCCCAGTGAACGTCTCCACTGTTCACCACCAGCCTCCAACAGATGTTCTGGCCTCTCTATGACAGGCTCGCTGGATGAATTATTCATGGGAAAGAGTACTTACACAGCCACTACCCTCTTAGTTTGCTACACACCCCCTTCCTTTGGGCGAAAACGACTCCAGAACCACCCAACTTGTTTTTTCAAAGCTGTCTTTTCGGTTTTTTTTACTAGCGTTATCCAATTTTTGGCAAACTTAACTTGGAGTCTGCGTTACACCCAGCTATATTTCAAAGAGAGAGTGAGTAGACCACAACAAAACAAAACTGACCTAAATTTGTAGTTCTCCAGTTTGTTGTTAACGTAACCATCCCCCAGGTCTTTGGGCACCACAAATTCCACAGAAGCACCTGCTGCCTCGTCATTGTTCACAGAGTACACCTGAGGGAGCCAGAGAGAACAGTCAAACATAGGGACTCAAGCCATGTTTACGTAATGCTTTTCCCTCTAAAACAATGTATCCAAACGCAAATCATTTGTTTTGCATGGTATGCAAGACCATTTCAAATGAATATAAATACATTTGAAGTATAAAGTAGTTGTTAGATGATGCTGTTATGATATGATATGTATGCCTGAATAACGTTGATTTAATCCTATTCGGAGAATGTGCACCATATGGATGTTTATTTAGCAGTGACCAGACCTCATTAATTCTACTTTTGCAAAGTGGTGAGTGTGGATGATGACCCTTGTATTGCAGCAAGGAATGCATGCATGTGGAAATAGTGCATGTGTATGTTTTTGTGTGTATCTGTGGTGTGTAACAGCGCAGGCTCAAATAACAGTCTGGGAGTATAGATAGATTCTTCTTGACCAAAGAATGGAGAAAAGTGTATTCTATTGTGGGTGCTATTGCATGGTGGCCATGCGGCTATATATTACTGCAACAACCTCAACAAGCTGAAATATGGTAGTCAATAGACCTTGACACAGGGCTGGATATTCGTAGATATAGACTACATTCAGAAGTATTTATACATACATTATACATTCGGCACTATTCAGTGCACTAGATAGACAGACAAGTCCTGTTTAGACAGACAAGCCCTTAAATTACTTCCACTCAATAGAGCCCAAACCATTCCTCCGGGAGTAAGAAAACAAACGACAGAAGACAGAATCAATACGCTTTCACTTCAACCCTAAGGGCGGAGAAGAGGTTGGGCATTATTGAACCCTCATATCTGTCATGTGTTGCCTTGAAACATATGTTTAAGATCCCCCGCCCTATGTTTGTTTGTTTTTTAAATAGTGTCCGGATGCCATCTGAATCACTGGCATCAGATCTGATGTTATCGTCAGGACCTGCCGCTTGTTAAGAGGTACCGCATAACAGACGGGACGTTACCACCTCAGGGCGCTCACCTGCTGTGCATCCCTAGGACTTCTGAACACTGAACGCAAAATAATGCAGTGAACTAGACATTATTAAGGGGGGCGGCAGAGCGGGTTTACCAGAAGGTTGCTGGTTCGATCGATCCCCGGGTCCTCCTAGCTGAGTGTCGAGGTGTCCCTGAGCAAGACACCTCACCCTACCTGCTCCAGACGAGCTGGCTGTCGCCTTGTAGGGTTGACTCCGTCGCCGGTGTGTGAATGGGTGAATGTGAGGCAATATGGTAAAGCGCTTTGACTGGCCACTGGTTAGAAAGGCGCTGTATCAATGCAGTCCATTTACCATTAACCAATATAAGTCAAAAGTGTTGGATTGTTCACGTGTTATGACTGTATTTGTAGATGTTGAGGTGTTTCCGCCGCTCAGGTGTTTCAAACTATCGACCACGTTGGCCCACTTACCTTACTTGTTTCCTCCCGGGTGGGTTTCACACGAGCAAATATCTGTATCGTCTCTTTCACCGTTCCTTTTTCTGCCATGCCGGCCATCGGATTAGAGATTTGGGTAATAAACAGTCGAATTGCTTTTGTTAACCATGTTAGGTTTGAATCAGCAGCAAGGTTGTTTTGTTGGACGCTGTTGCTAGGAGGCGGGTCACGTGGCCGTGGTAGGGGTTGCCCACTGCAAAATGCACGGATTTGGAGGTTGAATTAGAATTTGCAAAAAAGTGGGAAAACGTTTCAATAGAGTAGACTATCCCATAAACAGGCTGTTTGTGTGTGTGTGTGTGTGTGTGTGTGTGTGTGTGTGTGTGTGTGTGTGTGTGTGTGTGTGTGTGTGTGTGTGTGTGTGTGTGTGTGTGTGTGTGAAGATCTATCCTTGTAGAAAGTGTGTTCAACAGTCAGTAAACTCATGCATGTGCAATTGTGCACGTCTGTGCATAAGCACGTGGGTGTGTGTGCGTTTCTGTACATGCAAGTGGATGTGTCTGTGTCACACCTGTGTCAGCGCGCGCGTGTGTGTGTGTGTGTGTGTGTGTGTGTGTGTGTGTGTGTGTGTGTGTGTGTGTGTGTGTGTGTGTGTGTGTGTGTGTGTGTGTGTGTGTGTGTGTGTGTGTTTGTTTACATGCATGCTTGTAGAAAGTGTGTTTGACAGTCAGTTAGCTTATTTATGTAGGCTAAGTCACATTATTTCTGTTTGTGTTTATTAATAGGACTCAGGTGTTTGAGAATAGCTTCCAGCAAGACAAGGTCATAGAAGGTTCAGTGACAGATAGTGACTCATAGAGTCATAGAGCCTGACTAAAGAGCTCAAAGCACTCCAGGCACTTCCCACACATGCAAAGTCAATAATGCTTACTCATAATGTTAGCGGGTGCAACCTCTTGTGCCATTTAGATTAATATTCAGAAGAAAAAGGGAACAAACATTGATGAGACACAAAAACCAGTTGGGGAAGAACATTGAAAAAATTGTGAAAGCAACTTTTCACAGGCTATCAAATACAATTGAAGCTAATTTCCAACTGTCTAAAATTGTATATTTATGAGCAATCTAGAACCCTTGCCATTAAAAAAACATTCATATTTAATTACATTTTTTAAACAGGGACGGGAAATGCCCCAAGCTCCAGAAAATGGCAGGCCACCACAGGGTTATGTTATGTCCCCAGAAAACGTCTGGTCACCCTAGGTTTGTAGCGGGGGAAGTAAAGATTTAATTAAACTTTCTACACTGGCAAACATATTTGAATACTTGATTTAGTATTTCAATATGTTCAAGTAAACATACCTCATCCCATCCTGACCTCTTCATGACCTCAAGGGTCAATCACCCATGAGGTCACCATGTGGTTCCCCAGTCCTGCCTCTTGCTATATACTATGTTAATAATTGTTAAATAAAAAATTGTGTGTAGCTTATCATGATGAAGCCTTTTAGTAAAACCAGTACTTTGTGGTAGATTAAGTACAAAGCAGAAAATTTGCTTTGGAGTATAATAATACAAGTTCCCTTATATAATTAACCAGTAGGTTCAGTAGGCGTACAGTAAGCACCTGAACATTTTAGCATCTCAAAAATGTACTTGTAACAGTTGAACAGTACTTGAGCGAAAGTATTTGTAGATTGTGCCATGATCTTTTCAAGGATGTAGAGTCTTGTAGAGTCACTTGCCAGCCTGCAATCACCACAACCTCCCCACCCTCGACCCTGTGATCATCCAGGCAGCCGTTTTCATCTTTCTTTCTTTAGACCCCTTTGGTCTGGCACCATTTTGATGACACTCGTCATGATTCATGTCTAATAGGTCTGGAATCCCTCTGTCGAAAATGTCATAGAGTGATGGCCGCAAAGGCAATTAGGGGTTATGTAATGGGTAGGTTTTATCATTATATTTAAATGACGTACTTCTCCTCTAGGATTGATACAAAACTATGGGAAAAGGTAACATAAATCCACCTTTGCCTCTATAGTGCAGAGTGATCTGTTATTTTACCAAATTGCTATTTTTTTTCTGTGTGTTGCCCTCACTGTGTTGTCCCCTCTCTCTTTCATTTCAGTGAGTTCCCCACTGTTTCTGGTATTC